>NW_024114618.1:0-13185 GCF_003073215.2 Triticum urartu | reverse complement strand
GGAGGACTTGGGAAAGTCTTGTTGAACTTGCTGTAAAAAACAGAAACTTTAGCGCTCACGAGAACTGCTGTAATTTTTATTTGGAAAGTGATATTTAGTTAATTCTTTTTTCAGATGATTAATAGATAAATTCTTCACGTCCAGCAATTTATTTTAGAATTTTTGGGGTTCCATATCTTGCGCTAGCTTACAGATTACTACAGACTGTTCTGTTTGACAGATTCTGTTTTCGTGTGTTGTTTGCTTATTTTGATGAATCTATGGCTAGTAAAATAGCTTATGAACCATAGAGAAGTTGGAATACAGTAGGTATAACACCCATATAAATAAATAATGATTTCATTACTGTACCTTGAAGTGATCTTTTATTCTCTTTCGCTAACGGAGCTCACGAGATTTTGTACTTTAAGTTTTGTGTTGTGAAGTTTCCAAGTTTTGGGTAAAGATTTGATGGATATGGAAAAAGGAGTGGCCAAGAGCCTAAAGCTTGGGGATGGAAAGGGCACCCCTAAGATAATCTAAGGACCTTAAAGCCAAAGCTGGGGATGCCCCGGAAGCATCCCTCTTTCGTCTACTTCTATCGTAACCTTTACTTGGCTATAATTTTTATTCAGCCACATGATATGTGTTTTTCTTGGAGCGTCTTGTATTATTTGAGTCTTTGCTTTTTGTCAGTTTACCACAATCATCCTTGCTGTACACACATTTTGAGAGAGCCATACATGACTTGTAATTTGTTAGAATACTCTATGTGCTTCGCTTATATCTTTTGAGTTATATAATTTTTCTCTAGTACTTCGCTTATATCTTTTAGAGCACAGTAGTGGATTTGTTTTATAGAAACTATTGATCTCTCATGCTTCACTTAGATTATTTTGAGAGTCTTAATAGCATGGTAATTTCCTAAAATCCTAATATGCTTGGTATGCAAGATTAATAATAAAACTTTCTTATGAGTGTGTTGAATACTATGAGAAGTTTGATACTTGATAATTGTTTTGAGACATGAAGATGGTGACATATAAAGTTGTCTAGTGAGTAGTGTGAATTGAGAAATTACTTGTGTTAAAGTTTGTGATTCCCGTAGCATGCACGGATGGTAACCGTTATGTGATGAAGCGGAGCATGATTTATTTTATTGTCTTCTTATGGATGGCAGTCGGGGGACCGAGCGATGATCTTCCTACCAATCCTATCCCCTAGATCATGCGCGTAATACTTGCTTGATAAACTTGTAGATTTTTCCAATAAGTATATGATTCTTTATGACTAATGTTGAGTCCATGGATTATACGCACTTTTCTCACCCTTCACCTTTGCTAGCCTCTCTAATACCGCACCTTTCGCCCGGTATCATACACCCACCATTACCTTCCTTCAAAACAGCCACCATACCCACCTATTATGGCATTTCCATAGCCATTCCGAGATATATTTTCATGCAACTTTCCACCGTCCCGTTTATTATGACACAATTCATCATTGTCATATTGCTTAGCATGATCATGTAGTTGACATCGTATTTGTGGCAAAGCCACCATTCATAATTCTTTCATACGTGTCATTCTTGATTAATTGCATATTCCGGTACACCGCCGGAGGCATTCGTATAGAGTCATATTTTGTTCTAAGTATCGAGTTGTAATTGTTGAGTTGTAAGAAAAATAAAAGTGTGATGATCATCATTATTAGAGCATTGTCCCAGTGAGGAAAGGATGATGGAGACTATGATCCCCCACAAGTCGGGATGAGACTCCGGACAAAAAAAAGGAAGAAAAGAGGCCATAAAAAA
Source organism: Triticum urartu (assembly GCF_003073215.2). Taxonomy (NCBI): domain Eukaryota; kingdom Viridiplantae; phylum Streptophyta; class Magnoliopsida; order Poales; family Poaceae; genus Triticum; species Triticum urartu. The sequence continues at coordinate 11,393 of NW_024114618.1, read as the reverse complement.
GGCCCAAATAAAAAAATGAGAGAAAAATAGAGAAGGGACAATGTTCCTATCCTTTTACCACACTTGTGCTTCAAAGTAGCACCATGATATTCATGATAGAGAGTCTCCTATGTTATCACTTTCATATACTAGTGGGAATTTTTCATTATAGAACTTGGCTTCTAGTACCTGTGCTAGCACCTGACTTGAGCGCGCAAACGTTAATTTAGCCCCGAAAGTACAACGGAAGCGTTAGGCTTGATAGTAGTCCGTAATACGTCATCACTGGCCCCGACCGATCAAGCACCGAAACTACGTCACCTTCGAGTTTTAGCACACGTTTAGCTCGATGACGATCCCCGGACTCCAATCCAGCAAAGTGTCGGGGAAGAGTTCCGTCAGCACAACGGCGTGGTGACGATCTTGATGTTCTACCGTCGCAGGGCTTCGCCTAAGCACCGCTACAATATTATCGCGGATTATGGTGGAAGGGGGCACCGCACACGGCTAAGAAAACGATCATGTGGATCAACTTGTGTATCTAGAGGTGCCCCTGCCCCCGTATATAAAGGAGCAAGGGGAGGAGGCCGGCCGGCCCTATTGGCGCCGCCCCCCTCTCCTAGTCCAATTCGGACCTGGGGGGGAGGAGGCGCGCGGACCACCCTGGCTGCCCTTCTCTCTCTCCACTAAGGCCCATATGGCCTATTACTTCTCCCGGGGGGGTTTCAGCAACCCTCCGGCACTCCGGTTTTCTCCGAAATCACCCGGAACACCTCCGGTGTCCGAATATAGCCGTCCAATATATCAATCTTTATGTCTCGACCATTTCGAGACTCCTCGTTATGTCCGTGATCACATCCGGGACTCCGAACTAACTTCGGTACATCAAAACTCATAAACTCATAATATAACTGTCATCGAAACCTTAAGCGTGCGGACCCTACGGGTTCGAGAACAATGTAGACATGACCGAGACATGTCTCCGGTCAATAACCAATAGCGGAACCTGGATGGTCATATTGGCTCCCACATATTCTACGAAGATCTTTATCGGTCAGACCGCATAACAACATACGTTGTTCCCTTTGTCATCGGTATGTTACTTGCCCGAGATTCGATCATCGATATCTCAATACCTAGTTCAATCTCGTTACCGGCAAGTCTCTTTACTCATTTCGTAATACATCATCTCGCAACTAACTCATTAGTTGCAATGCTTGCAAGGCTTATGTCATGTGCATTACCGAGAGGGCCCAGAGATACCTCTCCGACAATCAGAGTGACAAATCCTAATCTCGAAATACGCCAACCCAACATTTACCTTTGGAGACACCTGTAGAGCTCCTTTATAATCACCGAGTTACATTGTGACGTTTGGTAGCACACAAAGTGTTCCTCCGGCAAACGGGAGTTGCATAATCTCATAGTCATAGGAACATGTATAAGTCAAGAAGAAAGCAATAGCAACATACTAAACGATCGGGTGCTAAGCTAATCGAATGGGTCATGTCAATCACATCATTCTCCTAATAATGTGATCCCGTTAATCAAATGACAACACATGTCTATGGTTAGGAAACATAACCATCTTTGATTAACGAGCTAGTCAAGTAGAGGCATACTGTGACACCCCAAAAATTTTCTGGCCTTGTTTTATTAAATTAAATTTTTTGCCAGGAATTAAAACTTTGATTTTTTGGACTCCCTTTTGATTTTTTGAAACATTTCCTTTCTTATTATCATTGAGTTGTTCCCTAAAGGGAAAACCTTTCAAATATGTTATTGGACTTGTTTAACCTCTCAAGAAAAACTCTTCTTTTATTAATAGAACACATTAAATAATTAATTTGCTTGAGTTTAATTTTTCTGAAAAATGGTTTTTCAAGGTTAAATGGCCATATTTGAACTACAACCATGTGATAAATTCACTTAAAATTTCAACCAAAATTTGGAGATGTCATGTGATGTTTTTAAATCTCTTTTATACAAAAATATCTTTCATTCATGAAATATTTTGAGCTCTACATCATATTTCCTTCTCTGGTCCAGAGTGCAATTTTGCACTATAACCCTTTTAAATATTTCCTTCTAGCCTCCACCAAAATTATGGGATGTTAATGGTAGCATGCAATTAAACTTCATGCAAAAACCTAGTGTTGTTCTTTGAAAAATTTGAGTGAATCAACCTCTTTTCCATTCTGATCCTCCCTTGTGATTTCTACTGCAACCCTATTCATTTTTACTCCAATGACCTTGTGCTTTCTCCTGCTTGTAGTCCTCCCTGCAAGACCACTAAGTCCAGGAGCATGCACCTATTGGATCATTTTTGGTTCATAAAATAATGCCATTTATCTCCTGTCCAGAATTGTAGTTTTGCAAAACTTGCACCAACAAGTTTGTGCTTTTCACAAACTAACCTCACCACTCTCTCTTTCATCTAAAGAGACCCCACTCTGGAAGTTTTGGCCACTCCAAGAAATGCCTAAGTGCCTGTGGCATTTTGTCAAACACCTAGAGTGCATGAACAGTTTTGACATGAATTTTGTCATTACACTGTGACCATGCACCTCTGGGAAAACTAGCATGTCCATTCACCTTATCACTAACCCTAACCTAGCCCTGTTCCCTTGCCAGCCTCTCTTGCGACCTCTAGCATGCAAGGGCATTCCGTCGAACACGTCCCGGGCGTGCTCTGGGAGCGCCCAGAGCGTGCGTTTGGCACGCACGTGCGCCCAAGCCGCCGCGTCTCGCCCTGCACCCGTTCCGGCTCTTGGCCATCAGCAGCTAGCCGCCACGTATCCTCTTGCACCGCCACGCCACCCCGACCACCCTGGCACGCTACAACGCCGCCGTCAGGGCATTCTTGGCGGCATGAGGGCGTCCGCAGTGGCTCCAGCCCCGGTCGGCGCCGCCCAAGCCACCCCGGCTCGCCACCTGCCCCTGGGAGCCGCGCGAGCTTATCTCCTCGCTCGTCGGCTAGCTCTCGTCGCCTCCACGACGCCCTGCAAGCTACAGAGAGGCGGTTCGCCGGCAGCCTTATCCACCGCCGCAGAACCGACCTCGTCGCGCTATAAAATGAGGCCCCCGAGCTCGTCCAAGCACTCAGGCGACCTCAGGCCACCCCCATGGCACCCCCACAGCCAGCAATCGTCGGGGGAAAGCCGTCTTCCCCAACTCCGGCCGGTTCGGCCGCCGCCACGTCCCAGCTCCATTCACCGCAACCAGAGCCCCTCCTGTCCGTCCAACGCCACCAAATGACTCCACTTCGACTTGCGGAGCCGCCCAGCTACTCAAACCCGGCCGGGAGCCACCGTAGTTCAAGCGCCCAAAACTCCCGAAGCCACCGGCCGCCGCGAAGCTCGCCGCCGGCGATTCCCTCCACCCCTGACGACCCTCCAACCACCGGGAGGACCGCCTAGGAGTGGCGGATCCATCCCTGCATTCAGATGCCCGCGAAGAACCGCCGTTCGCCGGCGACGATCGCCGGATGTCCCGCCTCTGCTCGGGCAGAGAAGAGGAGGGAGTGGGGACTAGTCAAACCTGACTAGTGGGCCCCCTGGACCCACTGTCAGTGACTCCCCGCGCGGTCCACGCTGGATAAGTGGAGGCGTAAAACCCGTAGTACGTTTTCTCTGCCCGAAAGCGTAATCTCGTTTGAACCGTTTTCTTTTTCTGATTTTTATTCTGCAGAACGACACCTTCCCTTACCAAAAGTACTCCTTTGACACTTGTGCAAAAGCCTATAAACTGTTTTCATCATTAGTAAACTCTCAAGATGAGTATGCACCTCTCTCTTTTCCGCGACCTATACACTCAAAACTTCTGGACTCTACGAGCTACAATTTATAAAAAGCACCAGCTCTTCTGACAATAATTTTCGGCAGAACAACTTTTTTTTACTGTCCTACATGAAAAGTGGTTGTTAAATTCAAATATTAATTTGTAAAAGCTAGTCGGATTAGCAGATGGCAACTGAGTAGAGCGAATGAATAGGAGGCTTCCCAAGGTTTTGGAGTAAAGCATAGCGACTACAACCCGCGCTCCAACAACTTAAAGGCAAGCATTACTGAACCCCGGCCAAATATTGTTGTGGATGTGTTAGATTGACTCGTGTTATAACCCCATTTCTCACTTCGGAGAACTCAGATAAGTTTTATGTGAGCGGCATAGAGGCTGGTGAGTCCTTTCGCACTCATGCGACCAAAAAGTGCATATAGATCACACAATAACTATATAGTCCTGCCTTGGCCTATTGGACCAGCCATGAGAGACCAAGTATACTGTCTATGGTAATCATCCTCACCTGAGTGACACGCTCGATGCGGCACCGCACGGAGACCAGAGAACAAATAACCGAGAGAGCGTAGTGAAGTATCCAGAACTCCGCCTTGCGAGGAAGTAAGCAACACTGTCACGCTTATCGCCGTGCCGGTCGGTTCGACCTACGCGGGGGTGGGAGAGGGCGGGACCCTTCAGCTGTCCGGAGGCCGGCGGTGGCCTGCGCATACACCGAAACGCCATGCCCGGGTATGGCATGGTACGGTACGCCTAACAAATACCTGCGCCAGTAGGTGAATTCTGCTTGTTTGACCGAACGAACTGGACCTCCCCAGACTGATGGGGCACTGAACAGGAGTCTACCGATCCGTCATGCAGGGAATTTAAGTAAACCTCTCCAGTCGACTGGCCATAGATCGAGTCTCTGTTTCCAGTTACCCCATTACTTGTTTGTCGAAAATACCACTCCCTTTCACCTGGAGAACTGGCCAATTGCCAAATGCCGAAGGCCAGAAGTGTCGCGTACCGGGTGACCTCTACCTGGACGATCAAAGAAGGCTCGTCGTCAAGCCGGCCTCTCTCGGAAGCACAGCACCGTACAGAGAGGCCATGGTGGAAGATACCGGTTGTAGCTGGTAGGCAGGCCACCTGGTCCGGGGGCATGGGTGTTTCCGGTTGGGACCGAGAGGGGAGGCCACCCCTTAGAGCGCGCGATATAAATTTGATCCCATGCTACGCGAGGTTGTAGCCTCCCCACTTAGAGTTTTGCTTAACAAGTGTCGTGGGTGATTCCAGACACCGATGAGTTAAGCTGGTGTGTGCAAGTTAGGCGTGTTTTCAACTAAAAGGCCGTAGCAGGAATTAGTCCCGATGGACTAAAGGAATCCGTTACTCGTGGGTAAAGAGTACACCCTCTGCAGAGATTAAACCTATTCGAATAGCCGTGTCCATGGTTAAGGATTACAGTCTGGGATGGGTCAAGTGTTGCGTCTTGCGGGCGGAGCGCTGGCGGTCGCAGTAGAAACATTACCCGTCTGGGATGGCTGGTGGGATAAGTGTCGGTCTTCAGAGGTAAACCAAACTTGGATACCGACTGGTGACTTGTGAGGACCTGATGATACTATTTTGTGATGGACTAACCCGTTGCATCATTTGTATTATCGAGTATCCCTGGGACGGTTCTACCTCCTGGATATTCATTGTGATTATTTGTTTTATAAGCCCTTTATGTGGTGTCGCTGAGACGCCCGACTGTGGCATTGCTTGTTATTTATTTATTTTATAAGCCCTTTATGTGGTGTCGCTGAGACGCCCGACTGTGGCATTGCTTGTTATTTATTTATTTTATAAGCCCTTTATGTGGTGTCGCTGAGACGCCCGACTGTGGCATTGCTTGTTATTTATTTATTTTATAAGCCCTTTATGTGGTGTCGCTGAGACGCCCGACCGTGGAGGAGAGACGCGCGACACCGTTGCAGGGCCCAGCGACTTTGGCTTGTGATAGTTTATTGTAGTCTAAGTGGATAGTGTGTATTTTATAAGCCCTTTTAAGTGTACCGGGGTCAGCATACCGCACGCCGACGAGTCTGCTGGCATTGCTTGTGGCTATTTTATGTTAACGCCCTAACATAACGCCTCCCGTAACTAACAGAGATCCCGTGGCGAGCTCGTGCGTTACGCGTCCACGAAGCCACCAACCGTCGACTGCTGCTGCCGTGTGTGTTGCGTCACGTCTCTATACCACTCCATTATCTGCTATCATACAGCATCCAGACTCTCCCGGTCGACCAGGGGGAAGGAGGCCGTGCCTGCAGTGGCCGGTACCAGACCCTCCCAGAAAACAGACCCCGGGTGCCCGAACTGAGACCGGCTATTTATTCATACATCGGCGAATGGCTGCTCATGGCGTGAATAGGCCAGACTGTCTTATTGTTATGCACCAGTCAGCGATTGTGATCCCGTATGCAACCACAATATGCCAGCTGCCCGAGAACCATAATCTGAATCCCACGGCAGTACCTACTCCATCCCCGAAGTCCTCATCCAAGTGGTTGCGAGTACATTCACACGCTAGTATCGTCAGCGCTCCTCTCGCTACTTTCGCTGCTGATGTCTTGCGCCAGATTTCTAGCATAATCGAGACGAACGCTCACGGCTGTCCTTGCAGAACACGGCCACCGGGCTCGCCCCAAAAGACCCGCACGACCGAAAAGGGTTGGCGCGGTTGCCGACCCAACAGACCGGACCTCCGAGCCAGAGCCCAGGAATACTAAGCCGCAACAAACGGTAGGCGGATATAGTAGCGCATCACGAAGAGTTCAAGGACGTTTGACCTGGTCAGCCGCCGGTCCTGCGCTGTAGTGGGGACGCAAATGGAGACCTAGTCCCATAGACTGACGACATCTAACCAAATGCGCCTGTCCACGCCGTATCGACCGCCACTGATGAAAACGCCTCCATTAGTCTGGCCACTGTACTCACAGACCAGAATGGTCTTGCGTGCCACTTACAACATACGACCTGAGCTTATTCTTCTGTGCTTGCGACAGTCTTCACACCGACATGCCTTAGCGAAGGTCGTGCCTCACCACCGTGCCTGAACACTTCCAGACCTCAAGTAACATGATAGCGGGACGCGACGTGCCGAACAGAAGGAACATTGACGAACCGCTGGTGTAGCACGACGGCCATTTCTGGAAATCAATGTCTGGAGGAAATGCGACCCAGGGGGTCATGACAGTACTTGTCCCCGTATCCAAGGGCCATGCGAGAGCCACCGTCCCTTCCCACCCTGGATCCCTGCCGAGAGGACGCTGACTGTATGAGTCTCTGGTATCTTAGACCAGGTCAATAAACGTTTGCCGCCAGCACCACCAAGCACAGACAGCATGCACAAGAACGTTTGTATAAGTCCGAACCAATGCCTTGCTCCTCACACAACGCCATGGAGCAGTCCATAGTGACCGCAGACAAGCCCTGCTGGTTTGGCAGTCGGCCACGAGTGCCAGCCAGGCGCAGACCTGAAACACTTCAACGCGGTATAGCCAAGCTCTGGATAATCGACCCTCAAGGCCGCGTGGGAGCCATGTCAGGTGTGGGAGAAACAGTAGGGAACGAAAGCATATGCGGCATCGGCCGCTTCTCGTGCAAGATAGCCACACGTAACCCAACACTTTTTGGCAGTCGGTGCCCAACCTATCAACCTCTCGAGCAAGCTCATGCGCCAGTGACCGGCCCCTAAATAGTCCTTTCTCGCAAGCGTGCGAAGGAAGACTCCGTCCCCTTTTTCCTATAAAAAGGGGCACGCTAGCCCCAACACAGCACAGCACAGCCTCTACCCCAAACCAAGCTCAATGCCTGGCCCTGTCGTGCACAATGAGACCACGGCAACCAACCTTGGAGGCTTTGTGACCATACTCGCAAACCTCACCCGTCGTGCCTATGCGTTAGAAGAGCCCCCAGAATATGTTGTGTACCAAGGACCCATGAGCGGTGAGAACCGTCAATTCTGGGCCACTGTACACATCTACGGTAGGGGTCGTCAGACCCCGAGCGCCCCTACAGGTTCACCGGAAGAGACAACTTCCTTTGAGCCAAGCCATCCAACTAGCTGCTCGAGAAGCTATAGTTCATCTCCGGCACTTGTCGCCCAGAGTTAACTGTCGCGATCGCTCGTTCCACTACTACCCCAGGGTGCGAACCGGTTATGGGGTCACCAGCCACACCTCGCCAAAGAAAGACCAAGTTAGCCATGACGAAGAAAGAGATCACCGGATGACAGATCCCATCCCCGCGCCATTTGTTGCACCTAGTGCATTCGGTAATGCGTAAGAGTGCAACCGTGCACCGAACCTAGAGAGAAAACTATTGCCCGATCAGAAATTGACACCTAATATAACTCCAAATCAGCAAGCTCTTCCGCTGGTACCCCATGCAACTGTTCCAGAGCAAAGCAAAGTCTCCGAGCCCACCGAGCACAAAGTTGAGAACAGGTCCCCACCTGTGACCGCCAACGTCCGATCTGTATATCCCGAGTGCCGCTGACAGTATGATAGGGACATACTCCGATCGGGTCGGTCCCTTCCAATGAGCTGGCGACACAACTAGGCCCAAGCCATCCGCGCGCCCAAGGCTGCTGCGATAAACGCCCGGAAAGAGTGCTCGTTCGTGCGACTGAAAATTGGCATGTGAGCACACCCCGCTCGAACCGGGGGTCTCCGAGGCCACATTATACAATGCCCGCGACCAAGTTGTCCTCTCACGCCTAACCAACCGTATTGGCCTGCGCACCGCCCTCAACGCGACTCCAGCTAATTACGACGGCGCCGGTCCCGTACTGAACTTTTCGAGGTAAGCCTCAACATCCACAAGGAGCAACAGTTAATGAATGTCCCGCATATTAGAGATGAGTAAACGACTCGCTTCAGGACTGGCCTAAGATCTTCAACCCTCCGAGCTAGCCTCTTCCCGCTACTCTGAGCAGTGTATGCTCCCAAGAAGTCAGTCAGTGTATGCGCGCCACACGATAGCTGGAACCCTTACGCTCCTGCAAGAGCGTAGTGAGCCACCGCACCCTGCCGACCTAAGAAGGGTCCGAATAATCTGTAGGAACCATGCCGACCTGCCGTTGTCGCTGGCCGGCGTGTATGACACCCTCCAGAGTAGCCTTGCCTGAGATAACGAGAGCATCGAGAGGTAGGCACCGTGGCCTGCGGCGAGCCTCCGCTACTGACCAGAATCTACAGGGATCCCAGACACATTACCAAAAACCTCCCCGACAAGATCCCCTCAGCCCTATGGTAGTGAACGGAGCATGCATGGAGCAGGGTATAATGGTCACCAAATCGGGTGTGCCAATGGCCCTGTGGCTTGACCCACGAACCCTTGGCAACAGAAGCCTGAAAAGTTTCTTTTACCCATTCACACCCAGTAGAAATATGGAAGCCCTATCTCCGGCCCGGGGGCCCTCCCGCAGAGCCAGCAGCGACGACAGGTGCCATAAAAAGCACACCGCGTGACCCTTCCACAAGCCACCTCTCACCTTTGTGCACCACCCTCACAACCGATTCTCTGCCATGCCAGCCTAGTTATTTGAGTATTGCGCAGAGAAGGACTACGCCACGATGCCAACCCGGTAGTACTTGACTCAAACGACCTCGATTGTTGGCATTTTACCTCGCGGCCTAGAGCCCCAAGAAGGACCCAGAGTGAAGGACAACACCACCTATACCCGGCCGGCTATCCGCCATGACAGTCCACCCCAGGTACGAGGCTGTTTCAAATCGAGAATCAACCCCTACCTCATCCTCGCAGAGCTAATAATCTCGTGCATATTGACTAAGTTGACAAAGCCCTTCGTCCCCGTCAACTTAGTAGGCCCACTATACTGGGTCCCAGCTAGCAGGGGGGTATTCATTTTTTGTGCGTAATAAGGAGGCACTTCCTTGCGTGCGAAGATATAGTTGGTGGGTCCGAGCTGTCAGCGGCGGTAACATTTTTTTTCACGAAATACAGAGGCCCTTTCGGTGGGTCTCAGATGTCAGGTGGAGGAATCATTATTTTGCGTGTAATAAGGAGGCATTTCCTTGCGTGCGGCCGTGGACCCAGCTGTCAGCCTCTCCACGTACAGTCCACTTCAGATGCATGTCGGTCGTTAACCACGTTGACCACGCCACGCCGAGAGCACCAGGGCGGTGGACGACGGCGAGGCCTAGGAAGGGAACGACACGGAGGCAGAGAAGACTCGGCAGTTGTTTTTGTTTCCCACGCGGAGAGGAGTACGACTATACGAGGGTTTACTAATTCGTTTGCCGTCACCGGAGAATAACAGCAGGTGTGGGTGAGTAGAGGGATGGCTAGGCCAGTGATGGGAGTATGGTGGGGCGGTGAGGCCTGCACCACAGCACAGCCGGCCGCTGGGAGGAGGGAGCAGGCAGTCTCGCCACCGCTTGTTTGAGCGGCTGGAGCAGGAAGACCAGAGATTGAAAAAGCACGACGGCCGTTGGATGGACATCCAATAGTATACAGGCCATCTGCGGAAAGCCTCAAATCTATGGAAAACAGCATACAACTCATCTGTCATTATTTCAAATAATTTATAGCCCATTTGCTAATTTTTACAGGTTTTTTAGAGCTCATATTCTTTTTGTTGGCATTACAACCCATATTGTGGCCACAGTTAAAAAATTATATGAAATTTTGCATATGTCGGTGCGGTCTGAACTGTTTTTAATCCCGAAATTTCGAGTCACATTCAGACTGATTTTAAAAATAAATGTATATCAATATAAAGTCCAATAAATTGTCCACACATAAAAATCAATGCAATTTAAAATCTTGAAATGAAAAAAAAAGATATTTGAAACTAATTGCCGGTTTGATGTGTTATAAAAATGCACAACCCATTTCTCATTACTGATAGGCCATTTTCTCGGCCAACCGAATGAAGCTCTCCTCGTCTTAAAAGATTTATAGCCCAACAGGCCTGATAAAGCGACTTACTTGACAATTCACAAAAAAACTGGTCTAGCCATTTTCAGAAAGAAAAAAAAAACTACTGGGCTGGTCTGTGATAAACATAAAAGAAAAGGTTGTCTAGACAAGCCATAGTGTCCCGAACAGCCCAGTTGACACCCTACTCCCGTCTCAAAAACAAGATAAATGCCACTCCAATTATGACGATTCATAAAAATGCCACTGCAATTTCCAAACTTTGAAAATGCCACTGCAATTTTTGCAAACTTTGAAAAACGCCACTGCAGTTTGCAACTTTGAAAACGCCACTCCAGACTTCGAAAAATGCCACTAGAAATGGCATGAAATGGCATTTTTCAAAGTTTGGAAATTGCAGTGGCATTTCTCGGATACACCAGATTTGGAGTGGCATTTATCAAATTAACCCAAAACAAAAATAACTGGGCGAGCTGCTGGGTCCCTGGTGTCAGCCGCTCGTTGTGCAATTCTCTCGTTTATTGATACGTTGACAATGGCATGGGACCCAGATGTCAGAAATCCACTAGGAGGAGCCATTTTTTTATTGGCTTGAAATAAGGAGGCACTTGCTTGCGTACTGCCATGACCTTGGCGGGTCCCTGCTGTCATCCTCTCCACGTACAATCATCTCCTGATTGTGTACG
>NW_024114617.1:0-60460 GCF_003073215.2 Triticum urartu | reverse complement strand
ATCCCTCCTCCGCCGCCGCTCCTTCACCGCGGCAGACTGCCACCCCGCCTGCGATCAGGATCAACACCTCCCCTCAGTGCCCACCATCTCAATTTCTGCAAGTGAGTGGAGAGGAGAACAGCCCAATTTCTCAGATCTAATCGCGATGGCTGATGCTCAGGGCCGGGGTCGAGGGCGAGGCAGACGCGACCCGAACAGGAACCAGCGGGGAGGCGATGATCATCTTGATCAAGCTGATCATGGAGGGGGCGGGCAGAACCAGTGGGCGCCGCAGCAGTTTGGCCCCCCCCCAACAACAATTCCCCTTCGGATTTGGCTTTCAAGGTGCCCCTCCCCCATGGTACCAGGGGCCGTTCCTGCAGCCGCCTCCGATGATGAACCAGGGGGAGCACCAGGCAATTGGGGTCCAAATCATATGCAAAATCAACAGCTGCAACAACAAGGAGGAGGCCCCGGGCAACAATTCCAAGGGCAAGCACCACCCCAGATGCAAATGCAAGGAAGTCAGGGGCAAGCTTCCTTGATGCAGTCAGCAGTAGATAACAACAGAGAGAACAACAATCAGACTCAACAGCAGAAGAAGAAGCAGCCACAGAACAAAAACAAGAATGCTAACAAGGCCAAGGATTCTACTGGAAGTGACTATAGTGATGTTACTTGCTACACATGTGGAGAGCCTGAGCACCATAAGGCCCAGTGCCCAAAGCCCCCCTCATGTTTTATTTGCAAGATGGTGACACACAAGGTAGAGGACTGTCCAGTCAGAAAGAAGCCTAGGAATTGTGTTAAGTATGTGGGCAGTGCAGCTTCAGGTTTAGGGTTCTTCAAGATTGATGTCCCAGATGTCAATGATCAACATGTAGGGAACAAGAAAAACGTTGGGATTGTTTACATAGAAGCTGGGCAGGTCACCAAGGAAGAACTGGCCCATAACTTCTCTGTAATATACAAAACCAATTGGCCATGGCACATTAGGATGCTAGATAGCTGGATTTTCGTTGTCAAATTCCCCCCTCATATCCCTGTAGCAACAGTCGCTGGATACCCCAACTTTGGACTACCTGAAACTGAGGGAGTTTCAGTCAATGTTGAGGTGTGGAAAGGAGAGATGGAATTTCATGCTGAACTCCAGTCTGTTTGGCTTCAGTTAAGAGGAGTGGCTCCAGCATGGGCAGAATGGTCAGTTCTAGAGCAAATTGCTTCTGTTCTGGGCACCTTGATTAATGTGGATTGGCAGGGAAACTTCAAATCTTTCTTTGAGGTGGTTAGAATCAAAATCAGATGCAAAGACTTTACCAAAATTCCTGCTGGAAGAATCTTTGGTATTGGAGACAAGTTGTATAAGATCAAAATAGTTGTGGAACCACCGGTAGAGGACCTTGAGCAAGATGATCTTCTGGATGAAGACACTGAGAAGAACAAAGAAAAAGAACCACTGAACAACACCAACAGTGATGATGGGGCTGGAGGCTCTCACCACACTGCAAAAAATTCCTCATCTCAATCTGGGGGAAATGGTTCTACCTCTGGAACTCCTCACCAAACTAAGCAAAATGTTCTGGCCTACTTACAGCAACTCCAGGACCCCATTTCCTTAGATGAAAGCTTCAAGATGCTGCAAGATATGGAGATTGGAGATGATGATGAGGAGGATAACATCAGCTTGCTTGAAGAACAAGTTGAGGTGGTAGTAGAAAGTGAATCCCTGGAAGAGGTGATTTTCAGCCCCAGTCTTGCCACAAACACAACCCATGCCTCACCCATACTACAAAAATGGGGACCAGTTCAGGCACAAAGAAAGAGCTCCAGGATTGACATTGGTGGGAGAATAATCATGGAGATTGCCATGGGGTCAAAGAAGGTCCAGAACCTGGAAGAGCCTAAAGGTAAACACAAAGGTACAATTAAGAAAAATTACCTTGAGAATTTTCATGATCCTGCATTTATTTCTGTAGCTAGAATGGTCGGAGTAGAGATTGATGTGCAGAAAGAAAGTTATGCTTCAATAGTCTCTAAGAACAAAATTCCTAAAGGGCCTGCAGGGCCTATCCGCATAGAAAATAGCATAGCTCAAGAAGATAGCATAACTGGGGACAAGGTTCATAACACTTTAGGAAAAGATAGTGTAGAAAAAATAGACTCCCTGGGTAAGCCTGTTGGGCTTGAAAACCAAAAAGCTGGCTTAGATTCTCCTGTTACACCTGTGGGGTTAAACAGGACCTCTAATGCTGCTGATGACCAGAGTATTATCTGGTCCAAAATCTCCAAACATAGGCGGGGCAAGCACCCCAAGAGAGCACTCTTTTAAATGAATTGTTTATTTTGGAATATCAGGGGTATCACTACCCCAGGGAAGAAGCCTTGTATTGTAGATACCTTGACTAAAACAAATGCTAGTATAGTTGCTTTCCAGGAAACTAAGAAAGAAGAGCTTACTGCTGCCTTTCTTAAGTCCATTAGTGGGAATAAGAATTTTATCTGGCACCATCTCCCTGCTGTAGGCACTGCTGGTGGTATCTTGGTTGGTGTGGATGCAGATATTTTTGAGGTCCTCCAATGGAGCTCTCTGAATTACTCTGTGTCCTGCAACCTGAAAATTAAAGCTAATGGGACCTGCTTTAGAGTGATAGCTGTTTATGGGTCTCCATATGATGAGGGAAAAGATGCTTTTATCTCTGAACTTCATAGCCTCTTTGTGGATGACCAAATGCCCACTCTCATAGGAGGAGATCTAGACAAAGATCTAGAGATAGAGATATATTAGAGGGAGACAGGAATACCAAATACTTTAATGCTGTAGCCAACCAAAGGAGAAGAAAGACTCTTATTCATTCTCTAGCTGGCCCTGATGTTCCTACCTCAGACACCAGAGAGATGATTAAAATAGCCTCTAATTTTTATAAAGATCTTTTTAAGAATGAAGATAGAGGAGGATTCAATTTAAGACAAGACTTTTTCTCTGTTGAGGAGAAAATGTCTGAGAATGATAATGAATATCTCCAAGCTCCATTTTCTGAAAAAGAGGTAAAGGATGCCATTTTTGGTTCATACTCTGAAGGGGCACCTGGACCAGATGGCTTGTCCTTTCTTTTTCTTCAGGAATTTTGGGAAGTTATCAAGCAGGATGTTATGGCTTTGTTTGATGACTTCCATGCAGGGAAACTTGATATATATAGATTAAATTTTGCTATGATTACTCTCATTCCTAAGGAAGAAGATGCTACTGATATGAGGAAATTTAGACCCATTAGTTTGCTGAACTGTATTTTTAAGGTTTTTACCAAGGTTTTAACTAATAGGCTTGCCACTCTCATGAATTTCCTTACTTCCAGTAACCAATCAGCTTTCATAAAAGGGAGACACATCTTTGAAAGTGTAGTGACAGCTCATGAAGTTTTACATTCTACTTTCCACTCTGATAATTCAGGACTAGTGCTAAAGTTAGATTATGAGAAAGCATTTGATAAAGTTAATCTGGATTTCTTGATGGAGATTCTCCAAAAAAGAAATTTTGGCCCTGTTTGGACCAAATGGATCTATCAAATTACTCATATGGGCTCTGTGGGAGTCAAGGTCAATGGGGTTGATAGTGACTTCTTTGTAACCAACAAAGGACTAAGACAAGGAGATCCTATATCTCCTTTACTTTTTAACATTGTGGTAGATGTGCTAACTAGAATGCTCATTAAAGCAGCTTCTCACAACTTGATTAAAGGGCTTTGTTCTAATCTTATCCCTGGTGGAGTGATATGTCTGCAATATGCAGATGACACTATCCTCTTCATGGATAAGGATGAATCTAAGGCTGCTAACTTGAAAATGATTTTGACTTGCTTTGAGAGAGTATCAGGTATGAGAATCAATTATACTAAAAGTGAACACATTCCATTCGGAGTTGAGGGAGGAGAGCTAAGTAACTTCATGAATACCTTTGGATGTACTGCTGGTACATTTCCAATAAAATATCTAGGGATTCCTTTACATTATGACAAGCTGAGGAGGGAAGACATCCATCCTCTTATTGATAATATTTAAAAGAGGATGGCTGGCTGGAGGGGAAAACTACTGTCCTACCCGGCTAGAATAACTCTCATTAAAGCTTGTGTAGCTAGTATCCCCATTTATTTACTGTCCTTCTTTAAGTTCCCTAAATGGGCCCTAGATCTGATTAATAGTCAACTAGCTCATTGCCTTTGGAGTGACTTTGAGGGGAACAGGAAACTCCACCTGGCCAACTGGCGCCTAGTTTGTATGAAGAAAGAACATGGAGGGCTTGGGATCCCCAATATCAGGGATCTTAACCTGTGTTTATTGGGCAGTTGGGTCAAGAGATACGCCCAAGATGAGGGTAAAATTTGGAAATCAATTATAGACAGCAAGTATATTAGGAATGCTCCTAATATTTTTGCATGTAGACCACAAGCCTCCTCAAATTTTTTGAAAGGGGTTATGTGGGCTGCCAAGGCCCTTAAGTTTGGCTACAGATGGGTAGTGGGAAATGGTAGGAAAATTAGATTTTGGGAGGATATCTGGTTTGGAACCTCCCCTCTCTCAGTTCAATTTTGGCCTTTATACTCCATTTGTCATCAACAATGTGTGACAGTTTCTGAAGTTTGGGATGGGAGCAACATTAAGCTTACTTTTAGGAGAATTTTCACCCCTGCCATGATGGAGGAGTGGTACTCCCTTGAACAAATCATAAAGGAGACTGTGCTCAAAACAGATGATGATGCTATGGTCTGGCAATATGAATCCAAAGGGGTCTATTCTTCTAGCTCACTTTATGCCATCATCAATTTTAGGGGTGTGAAGCCTGTCTACATCCCTTCTGTTTGGTCCATTGTTATGCCCCCCAAAATCCAGGTTTTCTCTGGCTCCTGGCGCATAACAAACTTATGACTAAGAACAATTTACTTAAAAGGGGCATAGATAGGAACCCTGACTGTCTTTTTTGTTCTGAACAGGAAACTGTAAACCACTTGTTTTTTGACTGTGTGGTTGCAAAGAACATCTGGGATGCAGTCTCCTCATTTCTTTCCGTAGAGGTAGGATCTAGTTATTATTCCATAGCCAAATTTTGGCCTGCCAACAAGAAACATAAAGTACTTAATGCCTTTTGTGCTTGTGTCTTGTGGTGCCTGTGGAAAACCAGAAATAAACATGTTTTTGATAATGAAGTCTGGTCTGATATTAAACAGATCTGGTGGCTGGTCTGGAAGACCCTCAAGAGGTGGATGATTCTGTACTCCGAGGACTCAGTCGAGAAAATGCAGGGGATACTACATTGGATATCCTGCATACTCAAAAGCCCACTCCAATTGATTCTGGGGTGAAGAGGAACCTGATGGGCACTGGAGGTGCCACTCATGACTCTTCTTATCCCAAGCTTGGTTCTGGGGCTTGTAAAGGTGGGTTCCAGAGTACTGACTCTTCAAGGCCAAGTGATCCGTCATAAAAAAAACTGCTCAGGCGATTTCGAGCCCTGCATCGCCTCTCGACTGGCCTGGCACACCAAATCAACCCCTCAAGAAGATGAAAGGGGGACTCGTGGAGCATATCAAGGAGGTCCACGAGATGCTCGCTGCAGAAGACATGAGGTTTTGAGCTGGTGCAGGAGGAATGAGGATCACTTTGCTGTAGTGTTTCATCGGTTAAGTTTAGTGTCATGAAAGTCGGATCCTCGATCCTGTAATAGGCTGCAGGCCTTTTTTGTTCCGCCTTACTATTTTATTTTCCTGCTCTTTGAGAACATCCTGTAATGACACCCTGAAGTTTCATTCTAATTTCATCAGGTGGTTTGGTGCATGAAGAGATTTTTCATAGTAATCATAACACTTCCTTTCCAGAGAGCAAGATGAAACTAAATATTTTGTTCGTAGTAATCATAACAATTCCTTTCAAGCTGAAACTTGACACATCCTCGTCAGGTAAATTGATTCATGTTCTTACTTCATGTCCAGACAGCAAGATGAAACTAAATACTTTTGCTAGCATATTTGTTGGATCTTGATTTTCGTTTATGTTTAGATTTGTCTTACACATGTTGAAGAACCAGATTCAGAGCATTGCCAAGGGAAAGCCCAAAGTCTTCTTATGAAACTAGATTAATTGTACAAGATTGAATGGGACAAAACATTATACATGATAATCGTTTCTTTGAAGTTTGAAGGTGTCACATGACATCTTTTCAATTATATATTCATTTAGTTCAGCTGGAGAGGAATAAGTTCTGTTAAAACTCAGTACCATGATATTTTAGTATGATTGGTCCTTTTGGAGTACATTCATAACACAAAAGAATTGTTTGGTGGCCTCATACATGTTTCTTGTGCCTACCTTTGCAGCACAGCAGTGACAACATGCTTGGCCATGTCTCAATTTCGGTGTCTGAAAGCACAAGATTAGATGAGTTTTTAGATGATCGGAGACACGGTAAGGTCTCTATACTGAAGTTATTGTGAGTCAACCTAATATTTTTGTTATAGAGTGAAAGTAAAAGAGACACATGAAGAGTCCAAATGATCCACTAGTTCCATTGCAATGTGGGAGACCCACTTATATACATGGTGAAGGAGTGTGTTGGGGAGACACCTCTTCCCCAACAGACACCTCCTGGGAGGCATCCCTCCCATACAATTGATCACATGTTTTTATTTCTCAACACTCCCCCTTGATCAATTCGTCATATGTATATTGCAAACTGAAAACTCCTCTAAAAACCCTGTGGGAAAATTTGAGGAGAAACCTTATAATAATATGCCATCGAAAACTCCTTTAAAACCCAGTGGGAAAAAATAAGGAGAAACCAATATGGCATATATCCGCACTTGTATTTATATTGTCTCGTTAAAAACCTTATATGAGAAACCATCATGGAAAACTCATAAAGGGAAAAAGAGTACAATATGAGTGATTTGAGGATCACCAATGGGTTATAACTTGGGATTTTACTCCCCCTGAACTTTGCAAACCTCAAGAATATCTCATACCAATTCCACGAACCTAGTTCTAGAATGTAAACATTGATAGAGATATTGTGAATATCACAATAATCTGTTTGCATATTATCCTCTTACATTTCTGTAATTCACAAGGATAAATATAACCCATAAGCAATACAAGTGACATTATCTTGGTAGATAATGATAATCTCCACATGATTTCACATGTGGCCAATCATTCTATGAAGTCATCCACATTTTCCGATGCTTCAAATGAAATAGAATGTTCACTGGAAGGACTCGTTTAGAGTCTATTCTGAATACTTCCTTCAAAGTACTCTTCCAGCAAACCCAGTCTTTGATATGTCATTGTGGGATCAGATAATTAGCCACTATCAATATATCAAATCATGGTCCCATCTTGATTTTTCGAATGAAATTGATCAAGACCCTTCATGCCCTGGATATATCCCAGGATATTCCTTACACAAACCTTATACCTTTTAGGGAATTGCACTCTCAATAAATTGCCAAAAACTATAGTGTCAGGCCTGACATATTTTGCAAGATATATGAGTTCTTTGATGGTATTTAGATATGGCAATTCATGCTCCTCTATCACTTCACCATCTCCCCTATGTATCAAGGATCTATATCCCATATTAGGTATAACATGACCATATGTGTCTTTGATATAATATATCCATATTGAACTTCTCCAATACTTTCGGATATATGAAGACTGATATCTTAGGGGGATGTGCTCAAGTCATAAGCTTAGCATAATTTGGTTTAACCCAAATATCCGTCTTAACATGATTGTGTGTATTTCATGTCTTATATAGACTTCGATGATAAGATCATCGACACCACAAATTAAGGTGATATAAAATCCAACCCATGATTTCTTCATGAATACACGTCAACAATCATTAGTATGAGAGTAATCCTTGTCAAGGAATAACTCACTTAGTCGGTTGCACCACACAAATCTCCGACTACTTCAAGTCATAGAATGACTTCAGAAGTTCCACACATGCATGTTGCGATTTACCTTTGGATTCAAACTATCAAGTCATTCAATGACTTCAATATATACATCCAAACTAATTGACCCATGGAGTATGTAGACATTACATACATCAACCGTATGGATCTGTACTGCCATTAACATTCAGTATCGAAACATAATTCCACTTATACCAAAAAGGTATGCTACATCGTAACTGATGTCGGGTCTCTGCGAAAAACCCTTGTGCTACAAGCCTCGCTTTCTCACCACCTCATTTATTTCGGTTTCCAAACGAAAATTCACTTCTCTTCCCTCTGGAAGATACATATGAGGAGCAGGTTTTACAATGGTAAATACCGCTCTTTTGATGAGCGAGTGCCACTCTTCCTTAATTGCTTCCTTTCATTTGAACCAATATAAGTGCAGACAACACTTTCCATGGATTTTGGTTCAGGGCCCAAAAGGATTCTAGCAATTCTCAAGAAGAATTTTATGTCGACATATGTAGACTTTCTCATATACGATTCTCATGAACCAATATCATTGTGGAATTCTTACTACGCCTCTTAACTCCTTGTGATTTCCCACAACAACAGAGTCAAGGTGTTTCGATTTCCCAACACCTAAAAATGTGTGCACATATGTGTTGGACTTTGGATGCCGCGCATCCCTCAGGTGTCATTCAACCCGAGGTTGAATCATATTTACTGATCGAGGAGTCAATCTCCCGTGTTTCTGCTGAAACATATGAGAACTTAATCTCATGCGACCAGAATTCTCCCCCTCTTGCTCTCATCTAGGGAGATGAGTGGTTTATTAGGTACCTCCACTCATTCTGGTACTTGACCATATTGACACCTTTGTCATCAGTAAATATACTTGGCAGATTATTTGCAGTATGCTGCAAATTTCTCATGACCTGAACATGCAGTTCAGATTCTTAAGTACGTGGACAAAATGTCTATGACATTTCTTATCCATTTCCTGGCATTCTTTGTGGTACACATCTCCCCCTAATGCCAGAAAATGTTCTTATTGCAAAAGCAATCAGCGTATGGGCTGCAAATAACTCCCTTGCTAGGGTTAAGGTATTCGGCGGATTAACGAACATACCACAGTTATTCCTCACATAGACCCCAACCATATGTGAAGGACCATGATGTACGCTGGGGTGGTGATATCGGTATACAACCGAATTACCGCAGATGGGAAATACTTCACTTATTTCCACGTACAAACTGCAAGGGGGTGCAGTATCATTTGATCTCATTTAGACCAAATATGTGGAGTGTGAGACCGCATGTTACCATCAACAAAATGTCAGTAAATCACAATTCCGCAACATTGGCTATGCAATATTGAATCTCTTTCATAAGATATCCAGCCAAACCATTCTGGTTATGTACCATATACTGAATATAACCATTGAATGTCCGTGAATCAACTTCAACGACATTTCCATTCCAATGGAATTATCCCACGTTAGGATAATTTGCTCTAAATTCGTCAATTTGAGCACTTAATTCAATAAATGCATGGTTATGTGTGGATATACACACCTAAGACCATCTTCTAGATGCGTCTATGAACACCATGAAGTACCAAGATAACCCAGATAATGGTTGAATAATCCAAACATATTCTTGCATTCAATCAAGAATATTGGCTGGCTCATTTCAAATTTTAAGGTGAGAGTGCCTTAAAATTAATTCCCCAATGTCACATGTAGTGCATAAAACAATCTGATGATTGTTGGGAATATTGCAACTTGTCAAGTTGTGGCCAACAGAATTGTCAATAATTTCTCTAATCGTCCAATACCATGATGATAAAGGAGGGAAAATTATTATGTATGCAACAAGATTGAGTATGAACTGACTCATACACTCAATTATCTCAACTATCATGTCCGAGGGACAAGATGTTGCAATTTATACTACATGTAGTAGTACAATTACAGGCTAATGATATTTAGGGATAACTAGGAGACTACATGAGATCTCCAAAATATCTTTGGAATATCATTCCACAAGCATATCATCAATATAGAGGAGTCCATTCTCCTTCCACCATGCCAGAATATTTTCTGGTTGTTTCCTTTTTGAAGTAGAACTTCAAACTTATCCCATTAAAATCATTTGCCTCCAGTGAGTCGGTGGTATGATTCAACCCAATACTTGACCAATTGGTAATCATTGGTATAACATTTCGTACAACCACCACTTTGACAAACTTGAAAGTTGTCATTATGATCATTTAGATTAAATGACACATTCCCTTTTGAGATATACACTCCATTTCTGCTTGTCATTTTTCCTTCACCTTACATTCAACTCCCGTGGTTCTCTAACCACTATTGCTTAGTACTAAGAGCACTAGCATGAATTTCAGGCATTGCAAACCTGAAAAAAAGATGATATTTCTGTTTATCATCCTAGGATAACGTAAAGTGCAATAAGGACTTATATTCAGATATGCATCTGGAGCCGCCTTATCACATAATCTCAACATAGTGTTGATTTATTGACAACAGAACTATAAGGCTCAACGGACTCGAAGTCCTGACAATGAATGAGTAATCATTCATGTGATGCTTATAACAATATATCTCGCCTCAATGAAGGCTCAAAGGGAAAAATGGATGCTCATTATCCATTACATACTCAGTTGAGAACTGAGCCATTGCGATGGTACATAAATGCAAATATGCATATTCTTAGCTATTTATAAATAGCCATGACATTTTCTGCAGGTGGAGTTTCCGTGGCAATAAGGCTCCGGGTCGAAAAAATCTTTATGTCCATGACCCATGTTAAATACTTACTCCCACCAAATGTCATCTCATCGCATTTCCTTTTAAAAAGGTCAGCCATATGGTGCATGAAATACTCATGCATTAATTTACCTTTAGTAAATTATGTAGGATGAATATGCTATGGCTAAGCATAATCATGGTCATGGTGATTGTTATTGACCCAAAGTGCAAGCCTTCCAGAAGAACACCACAGTGTGGTGTAGATCTTCAAATTAAAGGTAGTCGCCTCGAAAGGGACAAGCCTTTAATTAATTTCCTTAAAACACATAGAGGTAGCCGACCACCTAGTGGTGCCTCACTCTTATGGACAGTTCCCATTGATCATAGCCTCCACAACCTTATGTTATTTATAACACATGAAGGTAATCACCATAAAATAGCATGAACCTCTCAGCTGTGCATGAAACTTAATTCATAGCTATGATGACGTCCCATAAGTTGTGTATGCATGGAAGGTAATCACCAAAATATGCAAGTGTTTTGCATAATTCTCTTCATAGCATAATATGCACCATAGTCACCATTGCCTTGGATTCATCTCCTGATGGAGTATTTGACACTATAGTCACAACCAATGACAAATGCTATGAAATTGACCAAGTATTTGGAAAAACATCATGAAGGTAGGCATCAACAGTGTAGGCCTCATAATGGCTATGTCATAAGTTTTGTGCCATCACTTTTGCTTCGAACACATGGAGATAATCACTAAGTAGTGTAGATCTCACTCTTATGGAGCTTCTCACAACCTTGTGTTAATTATAAAAACACATTGAAGGTAATCACCACATGGTAGTGTAGACCTCGCAGTTGTGAACGAAAATGATTCGTTGCCATCATGCAATCCATAAGTTGTGTGCAAAATTGAAGGTAGTCATTATGTCAGACTGACATAATATAGACCTCACAATAACATTGGATAATCTTATGTTTCCCAAATTTGCAAGTAAGTTCCATATTGTTGCCAATAATGGAATCAATATATTGCTTTGCAACAGTATTACTCATGTAATACGAATAAATGCAGAAGTATAAACATACTTGTGCAACATATATGAGGACTTGGGGGCCTCAAACGGTCATTTTACATGATGTAAAATGATGCATAATTAATTATTATGCAGTTCAGCAAGACCCTGTGGTCTATCATGTATATTTGCTCTGAAGCCTCAGGCATAAAACGCAAATATCAATAACCATGTGGTTAGAGTGCTGAAAATAGTAAAGCCTCGGGGTAATTTTCAATAAGCCTGAGAGCTTAGTAGCAAGTTGGATAATCCTAACGAAAGTGTCAGGATTTATCTCTGATTTCCATACAATCAAAAAGGCTGATTTGCAAAATCACCGAAGAGAGGATATCTCTTCTCTTCTTTTGCTGTGCGATTGCCAATTCCCTAAGAGGAATAGCCACTGTTGCCTTTCGGAAATTTTCAGCCGCGCCGGATCGCTTTACCATATGGCGAACCGAGCGCCACGCGGTCGAGGCCACGCCGGAGGGAGCCTCGTCGGCCAAAGCCGAGGGCTTCGTGCGCACTTGGCACTGCCTCAGCTGTCATCACGCCCTGAGGCCATGGAAGCTCCCGCACTTGGACAGATTCATGGTCGCCGACCGTGAGGCATTTTGCTGATGATGCCTCCCGCCGCCGTAATTCATACCGTCGCGCGGGCCCGATAACGCCCCATGTCGCGCTGCTTGTTCTGCACGCGTAGCCACCTTCGTCGATTCCTTGTGGCCGTCAGGCGCGTCACCGCCATGACTCTTTTCTCGTTCTTCCTGGAATCGATGGATTCCAATGTCTGAGATTCTTCTTCTTGTTTTCTCCTTCTGTACGTGCTTAGATGGAAGTAAATCTCGTGAGTGCGTAGATGTACAGGGGAAAAATAATTGAAAGATGATTGATTAAGCAATCAATTGACTAATCCCAATCTGTGCGTGGAACCAGGCAGTTCCGCGTTGAATGGATCCTCATCAGAGGCCTTCGCTTGCCGGATGCGAATGCAATAGGACGACTCCACCGGCTGCCGCGAGCGTACATAACTGCTGCTTAGATGGAGTTTTCCTCTCATCGAAGAGCCAAGCAATCCTCGCAGGAAAACAAATGGATCAGATTCTTGTATCCCTTAATCATAAGAAGACAAAGAAATTAACATTCTCATGATTAATCTCTTGTACGGATGCATGCATGCTCCATGGTGTTGCCGCTGCATGTCCTTGCGCAATCAACCCTCCATCGCATGCTGTTGCCGCCGCTTGTAGTTCTGCGATCGACGCCTTCACGTACTGGCGTCGTGCTTCCGCCTCGGAGGAGCGCTGCCACGGCCGAGCGCCTCCGTGCATACTGGCCGATGTTTAGAAGGACGGCCACTCGACAGTTTCTTTTCGTGTCGCCAATTGCTCTCGATAGAGTCTAAGTGCTGATAACGTGTTATAGAGTGAAAGTAAAAGAGACACATGAAGAGTCCAAATGATCCACTAGTTCCATTGCAATGTGGGAGACCCACTTATATACATGGTGAAGGGGTGTGTTGGGGAGACACCTCTTCCCCAACAGACACCTCCTGGGAGGCATCCCTCCCATACAATTGATCACATGTTTTTATTTCTCAACAATTTTATTATGTTTATTGCAAACAGAACCAGAAGCCAAGATAGCCAAGATACAAATACGCAATTAAACATAGAACCTTTATGTGGTGTGAACAAGATGAACAACATGAGAGAATGGAGAGGGAATCGGAATTAAATGGAAAACAGAGTTAGCGGCTCAGATCAGTGACATGAACTCCTTGATTTTCCCTATTGTATTAGCCCAAGTACGGAGTATCTTTATCCTGCTCTCGCCAGTGGGATACGAAACACACTCTTCCATCCAGTTCCTCCACCCGGTCAACCCAAGTACATTGCAAACGATGTTTGCTTGTAGGGAAGCATCACTGAATTAAATGTATTTGCGAGTTATAAATGTTATTGCTGATCTTATAGAGTTAGAATTTTATTAAGAGAATTTTAGTTTCTCGTGTCTGACAAGTGAAAGATCTTGATTGGTGCTTTAAGCTTTTCTTCGACAAGCAAGTACGTGGATACTTTTTTTCCGTTGCAACGCACGGGCATTTTTGCTAGTAATAATAAAGCACAGATTGACTTGATCGGGTTCATCGTCACAATACACTTCTTCACGTGAATTTACGCTTTTCAGTTTGCACAAGCCGCTAACGAGGTGATACTAAAATAACGTGCATGTCCGATTTTTCTTTACGGCACGTTCATGGGCCAGATGGGTCGAGCTGGGCCTGCCTTTCTTTTCCTTTGTTCGTTGGAAGGATTGATCAATGAAACAAAAATTGATCTCATCCCTAAGATTTACTCCCTCCGGTCCTTTTTACTCTGCATATTAGAATTCTCTGAAGTCAAACTTCATAAAGTTTGACCGTATTTATATGAAGCGGCGAGGCGGGACATGGCCGGCCGTCGCTAGTGGCTGCCACGACGAAGAACGACCTGCATCTTCGGTCCGCTGTGTCCATTGGAGCAGCAGGGGAAGGCCGCATTGGAGCTTAGGAAGAAAATTTTGGTAGACGAGCAAGCATCGTCAAAACAGAACAAGAAATGCAAGGAATTACTCGTTGATGCATGTGTGCATGCATGCATGC
The DNA here is from genome assembly GCF_003073215.2 of Triticum urartu. Classification (NCBI taxonomy): domain Eukaryota; kingdom Viridiplantae; phylum Streptophyta; class Magnoliopsida; order Poales; family Poaceae; genus Triticum; species Triticum urartu. The sequence goes on along the minus strand of NW_024114617.1, from coordinate 46,041 downwards.
ATGCACGTAACCTGCTAGCGTAACAGCATACAGACTCAATAACGGCAAGGGGCGTCGCAGCTGGCGGAGGCGGAGACTCTGATTTATTCCGTACATACTTGGAGCAGTATGGTACAATGCATGCATGCGTAAAATAGATAAGTGGTGAACTTATTATTCCTATCCGGTGCTTCCTCCTTGCCGACAACACGAAACGCACAAATCACAAAGGTAATATGGTCACGCTTGCAGGCAGGTCGAGGCGGATGCATGACCCCTGTATGATACCGTAGTGCTCGGTATTGCGGTCGTCGTCAAGCTCCTTGCCATTGAGGAAAAGCCGCTGCGCCTTCACCGGGAGGTGGCGGTAGCGCTTGTGGATCATCTCCTTCATCTGCTTCACGGTCGCAAAGTACCACACTTCTAAGGTGAACGAGCCATTCCTTGCCTCAAAAGTAACGTCCATGCCGGCCGCCGTTCCCTCTCTGACTCACCTCTTCTCTACCTGTACACCAATATTCCTATAGGTCATAAATTGGACTTACAAAATAGTTGGAATGCTAAATATAAACAGTGGACTTGAACATAATTATCAAAATTTCTAAGTTATGTTGAAAACATTATCATGCATGTGTAGGAATGCCAACTGATAAATATGAATAAAGCTCGCACAATAAAAACCACTACACGGTGCAGATAAAAAACTACTATGTGCAAGACACGACTTATTCAACCAACAAAATGCAATTTATTACATGATTAAGAGAATGAACATCCTAACGTATTCCAGTAAAAATAACCCATTGATCGATCTATCCTAGAGAGATTGATACCAACCTCTATCCGAGGTGCCAATGACAAAGTATGGCAAAGGTAGGCCCAAAATCAAAAGAGTGGAAGAATTAACCAGACCTTCCCATGTGGCGCCTAAATTAGATGGAAGCCAAGAATATATGGTCGTCAAAACTAAATAAGTGGATGCCAGATTAGAAAACCTAGGTAGCTTATTCATTGATAAACTACAGAGGCACATGACCAATATCAAAAGATAAAGATAAACATTTCGGCCATGATAGATTGCAACAATGTGAGTTCCTTTAGCTTGCGTTCTTGGATGGCTACCTAGCCGTGAAGGTGAAGATATTCAAGCTTGGTGCAGACAGGTCGAGGTTCAGCTTAATAGTGAAGATGAAGAAAACGACCAATCTTCCTTCTAGTCCTGCGCCATGGCAGGGTATTCTTCCTTGGTCTCTTGGTCATGGAGAGGGGTGCATGGGCAGTAGATGAAGAGTGAGTTTATATAGGCCAAGAGGTCTAGGGTTTTTGGCAGAGAGAAATAACATTAAGGGCTGGGATTGTTTCTCAATTAATCCCGCCGAAACAATTGTTGAAAAGAAATGTGAAACTCAACGAAGCTTCTACAGTTCCCTATTTGTTTGGATACGAAAGAAAATATTTTCCAGAAAATAGATAACGAAAAAGGAAAGAGAATAATGGAGATTGATGATATTGCCATAACTGCAAGATTTCTGTTTAATGAAATAATGTGGTGCATGGCATATTCCACGGGAATATGGCATTTTTTTTCAATTTTATGAACCTTTTTTTCAAACACAAACATTTTTTTTCAATTTTATGAACCTTTTTTGAAAATTTGTGGACATTTTTTGAAATAACTGAATAAAAGTTTAAAAAATATGAACAAAATTTGATTATTTGGAACATTTTTTGGAAACGTTAATATATTTTGAAAATTTAAAATTCGGACATTCTTTAAATTCCAAACATTATTTTAAGGAAGCAACAATTTTTGAAGATTTAAACATTTTTTTAAAATTTGGAATTGATTGAAAAAGGAATGGAAGCATAAAAACGAAAAAAGAGACAGAAAATGAAAAATAAAAACATTGAAAACCAGAAATAAACAGAAAACCAGAAATACTTAGTTCAAGGAAGGTTCTAGAACCTTTCAAATACCAGTTGGCTCGCACTTGAGGTGGGCCGGCCCGTGTGCATCGCTCCCCCGGACGGTCGATAACCTTACGCGTTAACCGGCAGATAGGTAATTCCGGTCTACAGCCCAGGCGTGATGGGATTAACAGGCATTCGGCCTCTGGGCTAGGCTAGCCGTGTCATGAAATTTGGTCCCGTGGCAATTGCGGACCCTATGCGGGCCCACAGGACGCACGCCCATGGGGCTTGGGCTTAAGATGGACCATACAGAACGTGGATGCTTAACCTCAGCAGCACGCATTCCATTTAATTCAGAAAATTCAAAACAAAGTTGACTTATTTTTTATAAGGGAAACGTTGGTGATCGGCACGCCTGCGGAAGATTTGTGCCGGACTCAGGCTGATTGTTCGATTAAACCCAATCAAACAGACCACGCACGACGCAGCCCGTGCAAGGCTTCTCCACGCGTCCTTGCTGGCCCACCTTGCTGGCCCACGTGCCATGGGCCCCACGCACACACGCGCGACGGTGGGGAACAGATAAGATCTCGCTGTGGTTGCCTTCTCTCGTTCATCTTATCTTCTTTATCTCTCCAACTACTCGTTTCTGGTGGTCGCCGCTGATGTGGCGAGCTCGTCGCCATGGCCGCCGGCGACTTGATGCGCCTTGTGTGGATCGATGGCGTAGGATGCACCCCCTCTCCATGGCCGCTCACAGCCAAGGGCGCACTCGTCTCCTTGTCTGCCTCCGCCAGCAGCTGGATGTGCGCCCTCTCTATGGCCGCCGCAGCCAGGGTGCGCCAGTCGCCATGGCCAAGCTGCAACCCGGCCACGAGGGTGGCGAGTTTGTGCTGGAACCGAGGGGATTTGCTGAAACCAGGTATTTTTTGCTAGATCCACCTTTTTATTTTGCTACAACCCTTTTCATTTTTTGCTACCATCCCCATTCGATTATTATGAACATCTTTGTTTTTTGCTGGAACCGGTGCCCTGATTTGCTACAACCAGCTGTTGTACATGCTACAAGGTCGATGCCTTGCCGAAGGAAGCTACATCCAGCGGTGAAGAGTGTTGCATCCAACGCCGTTCGATGTCGGGAGCTGCAAGCGTGCACGTCGGAGCTGCGACCGGCTGCTAGGGGAGCTGCAAGAGGGGAGGCCACTTTTTGTGGATTTGTTCTCGTTTTGCCGAACCAATTATGTTTGTGCTGGAACCGATGTATTTTTTTGCTGGAACCGAGATATTTTTTTGCTTCAATGATTGCAGAGCTCTTAAATGCTCATGTCTTTTTTTGCTGGGACCTAAGTTTGTTTGTGCCGGAAGCGTTTCTAATTTTGCTTCAACTGACCACTGGACTTTGACCCGCGGAGAAGATTTTTGTTGCTTCCAATTTTTGCTGCTTGGCACTTTGACCCCGGCGGGCGGGAGACGCAGAGATGCTACAACTAGCCACCCGAGCGCTATTATCACTGAAAGCTGAATCTAGCAATTTATTCTGCTACCACCATCTTTTTTTAACTAAAAACAGCTCCAATTTTTGCTTCCACCATGTTCTGTTTTTGTTGGATCCAGCTATATTTTTTGCTTCCACCATGACGACGACTGGCGGCAACACGGCGACCGGCGGCCGGCAATGATGACGGCGACCGGCGACCGGCGGGGAGGGCAGCAACAGGCGAGTGCGCCGGGAGGTGCTTCAAGGCCGGGCGCATAGCTTATCCATGGAGGCGCGATGTAATTCTTTTTGTGAAAGAAGAAGCCTGACGAAAGAAGATGAGGGAATCGTACGGCTACACGTTATTTTATCGGACGATGCTGGTACGACCGGCCCAAAGTTGGGCCGGTGCGCCGGCGCCTAGTAGTGCCTTTTTTATAAACATGATGTCTCATTATTAGAGTGAATATTGTGTCAGGGACGCGGAGTATGTGAGCTCGAGCTCAAATGAGCTTGGACGAGCAGTATAATAAAAAATCAAAATAAATTCAAAAAATTCTGAATATTTTTGTGATAAACTTTGACAAATGTTCTAAGTGCTTGCAAATTTCCATCATGATATCACATTCTTTGAAGGGGTGAAAAAAACAAAACTGATTCTCCGAAGATGCTACTTTTGAAAGCAATTTGGAGCATTGATTTTTTTTGCCACACCTTCCACGTATGTGATCTCATGATAAAAATTTGCAAACAGTTAGAACATTTGTCAAGTTTTACGACAAGAAAATGCTGAAGTTTTTGAATTTATTTTCAAAAAGAAATCGATTTTACTGTTCACCCGAGCTCATTTCAACTCGAGCTGAGAAGGGTACTTTCGTTGTGTCAGCAAATATTTATGAAAAAAATTATTTATCTTGTGGTATGGTATGGTTAAATAAAACGAAAGTGGGGGAGCCATGATGGCAATTTTCATGATTGAAAAGGTTCTATGGTATGTAATTTTCACATCTCGCCAATGAATTGCGATTTTCATGGAACTTGAAATCTGGAAATGAACTTGAGTCACTTAAATGTGAGAATTTTATTCTATTTTCGGGATAAGTGAAAAACGTATTTTTAAGGGAGCACATGCGCCAAACCACACGCCTAGGAGTTTTCTGTACCATACCTTGTATCATCTCTTTCTTCTGCTCATAGTGCAGTAGTGAAACCTTCATGGAAGTTTAGCATTTTGTCTCCAACTTTATTATGAGGCTAATTGCTTTCATGCCAATATTTGGCAAAACTTGAAGTTGCCAAAACGAGAAACTTTTTTGAGATGTAAGAACGAATAGGTAGCCAATTTTTTAACTTTCTAACAATTGGCATGTGAAATATTAGCATCAAAGCTACTTTTTTAGAGCTTCTCAACATCCTTTTGAGCATTAGTTCTAGCTATACCGTGTCAACCAAGTACAGTTGGCTGCGGGACAGCCACTTAGGACTTCAAACCAAACACTGCATGAACTTTCTGTCTTGCCATGGAGAGAGGTAGATTGCATCAGGAAAGAGAAAAAAAAACCTAGCCGCCGGCGGCTAGGTTCATAATTTCCTTTGGTTCTCTTCGCCTCTGGCCTCCTAGGCTGTCAGCTTATATGACTTTTTGGAACCTTTGAGGTTAGTCTAGCTTGTGCAGGTTTGGTCTTCTATTGTTTCTTCACTAGATGTACAAAGAAAAAGTCGAGATGCAAGAGATGGATCTAGAGTTAATGACCTAAGGAATAGTTGATGCAACTTTATTTATCTTGGTTGTTTCACTTTTGTTTGATATAATGTAATTTGTTTATTTCATCAAGGAAATTGAATGGTTTACTTGCAAAAAAAAACGTCTCACAAACTGGGCTGATCAACATGGGTTTTCATCGGACAACGGTGCAACTTATCACGTGAGAGCCCAAATTGACGCATGCAGGTTAGAAAGGCCCAAGTCCGTTTCAACATAAAACATAAACCAAGTCCGTTTTAAGCTGAACATACCGACGGAAGCAGACCTGTCCTAGTGGGTAGGCATGGCCTTGCCCATGCTTGAACGGGCCAGTCGCATCACGACCCTCCTAAGTATGTTTATACTTGGGTCGTGCCGTGTCTTCACGTGGGCACGTCCCCGCACTATTAGGAAAAGGGCTATAGATAATATGGACACTAATGGCGTATCATGTGTCGGTGCGCCATTAGCATGATACACACTAATGACGCACTATATTCATGGTGCGTCACTACTAACATATTTTTTTTCCAAAAATACTAATGGCGCATCAGGGAACTGTGCGTCATTACTAGTAACTAGTAATGGCGCACCACTCACCACGTGCGTCACTACTATCATTTTTTTCTTTTTGCAAAACTACTAATGGCAGCTGGTGCGCCATTAGTAATCAGAGTTATTAATGGCGCATTTGTAGGTGGTGCGCGATTAGTAACCTGGGACCAGCTAGATATTTTGGACAGCCACCTACACACTCACTTTCCCCACTTCATTCTCTCCACCTCCTCCTCCAAACTTGTCTCGGCTGCCTCCTCCTCCTCACCTTATTTGCACCATAGATTCATCCAAATTAAGTGGTTAAAATACTTTTTTTGATAGGTAAGTAAGGGGAAAGCTTTCTTTATGTTGTAGATTTACTTTTTTCTCCCTCCAACAACGTGCACATGCACTTTTTATGGCCTAGCTAGATCTATGTATGTTTGTGGTGTTGCATATGTTTGTGGTGTTGCATATATGTTTGTGTTTGCAGGTACCGGTATTTGAAATGCGATAGTTGCCAATATTTTGCCGGAATGTTGATTCATTTCCGTTTCGGCGAGAATTTTGGCACTATGCATCCTCTTTGGTCCTATTTTTAGGGAAAGTCATGCCAAATTTTTTTCTTGGTTCTAAAATATCGTTTTACTCTACCCCGTAGGCGACCATGGTCCGCATGATGACCGAAGGCATCGTGAATAGGTTTTTGAGCTCCGCAAAGGCCGAGATGCTTCAAAAGAACGAGACGGAGATAAGATGTCCGTGTCGAAGATGCAAGCTGAAGAGCCTTATTGCGGATCCGGATTCCGGGCAGGTGAGGGACCACCTGCTCTTGCATAGTTTCATGGATGGCTATCGGTGGCAAGGTGATGAAGATGACTATGAATTCGTCCATGGGGGCCGGGAAAGAAATGAGGAAGGGCAGCAAGACAACCACCGCGGCGAGGGCAGGCGAGAAGACAAAGAATCTCCAGGACACAGTCATCATGTAGAAGATGTCGGACATGATGATGAGGAAGATGAAGATGCCGGAGAAGACGATGATGGACCATCGATGGGCTGGGTGCAGGACCCTCATATTCAAGAGCTGCTTCTCAAGCAGACGGATAACGCAAGAGCTGCCGCCTGAGAGAAAGACAAGCTGGATCAACTGGAGATAGACGCGGTTACTCCATTGTATGAAGGATGCAGGCCCGAGGATACCCGCCTGAAAGTAACGCTCATGGCTCTGGAGATGAAGGTAAAACACAAAATGACCGACGCATGCTTCGACGAGAACATGTCATTTTGGCACGAACGTCTTCCCAAGGGGAACAAGTGCCCGACCAGTTTCGAGGAGGCAAAAAAAATCGTGTGTCCTCTAGATTTACCGCACGTGAAATACCATGTGTGCATGAACAATTGCATCATTTATCGGGACGAGCGCGCGGAGTCTACCATATGTCCGGTGTGCAGCGTCACTCGATACAAGAAGAGGAAGAAAGCTCCTCGAAAAGTGGTGTGGTACTTTCCGATCACTCCTCGTCTGCAGCGGTATTTCGTGGACCCTAAGCTAGCAAAGCTCCTGCGTTGGCACATGGATAGGGAGGAGAAGAAGCGAGAAGATGACGAAAATGATCCGGAGATAAATAAAAAAGACAAGATGCTGAGTCACCCTAAGGATGCGAGCCAGTGGCAATCATTGAATTTCGAACACCCAGGATTTGGGGACGATCCAAGGAACATCGTGCTGGGCGCGAGCACCGATGGAGTCAATCCGTTTGGCAGCCAGAGAAGCACACATAGCACCTGGCCTGTGTTTGTGTGGATGTACAACCTTCCCCCTGGTTGTGCATGAAGAGGAAGTACATTCACATGAGTATGCTAATTGAAGGGCCGAAACAACTAGGGAATGACATCAATCTGTATCTGGGGCTGCTGAAAAAGGAGCTAGACACGCTCTGGAAAACGCCAGCCAATACGTGGGACGCCGCAGAGAAAGAATATTTTCCTATGAGAGCCGCACTGCTCACGACGGTGCACGACTATCTCGGTTACGGATATCTCGCGGGGCAGGTGGTCCACGGATTTTTTGAATGCGTCAGGTGCATGGATGACACAACGTATCGCCAGCTAGATAGAGATCCCGGGTCTTCGAAAACCGTGTTCATGGGACATCGAAGGTGGCTTCGCGACGATGACCCATGGAGAAAACGCAAGGATCCGTTCGATGGTGAAACCGAACCCCGAAGACGCCCGCGTACGAGGAGCGGTGAGGAAATAGACGAGCTGTTGGAAAATTGGAAAGATTGTCCACAGCCGGGAAAGAAGCGAAAGGCGCCAGAGCCGCTGTTGAAGGTATGGAAAATGAGGTCTGTTTTCTGGGACTTGCCGTACTGGAAGATCCACCGTGTGCCTCACAGCCTTGATGACATGCATATCACGAAGAACGTGTGCGAGAGTCTGCTTGGTACCCTGCTCAACATGCCAGAGAGGACCAAAGTGTTGGGGAACGTAGTAATTTCAAAAATTTTCCTACGCACACGCAAGATCATGGTGATGCATAGCAACGAGGGAAGAGTGTGATCTACGTACCCTTGTAGACCGACAGCGGAAGCGTTAGCACAACGCGGTTGATGTAGTCGTACGTCTTCACGGCCCGACCGATCAAGCATCAAAATTACGGCACCTCCGAGTTCTAGCACACGTTCAGCTCGATGACGATCCCCGGACTCCGATCTAGCAAAGTGTCGGGGAAGAGTTCCGTCAGCACGACGGTGTGGTGACGATCTTGATGTACTACCGTCGCAGGGCTTCGCCTAAGCACCGCTACAATATTATCGAGGATTATGGTGGAAGGGGGCACCGCACACGGCTAAGAATATGATCACGTGGATCAACTTGTGTGTCTAGGGGTGCCCCCTGCCCCCGTATATAAAGGATCAAGGGGAGGAGGCCGGCAGGCCCCTATGGCGCGCCAAGGAGGAGTCCTCCTCATAGTAGGAGTAGGACTCCTACTAGGAGGGGGAAAGAAGTGGGGAGGGAGAAGGAAAGGGGGGCGCCGCCCCCCATCTCCTAGTCCAATTCAGACCAGGGGGAGGAGGCGTGCGGCCCACCTTTGGCTGCCCCTCTCTCTCCACTAAGGCCCATATGGCCCATTACTTCTCCCGGGGGGGTTCCGGTAACCCTCCGGCTCTCCGGTTTTCTCCGAAATCACCCGGAACACTTCCGGTGTCCGAATATAGCCGTCCAATATATGAATCTTTATGTCTCGACCATTTCGAGACTCCTCGTCATGTCCGTGATCACATCCGGGACTCCGAACTAACTTCGGTACATCAAAACTCATAAACTCATAATATAACTGTCATCGAAACCTTAAGCGTGCGGACCCTACGGGTTCGAGAACAATGTAGACATGACCGAGACACGTCTCCGGTCAATAACCAATAGCGGAACCTGGATGCTCATATTGGCTCCTACATATTCTACGAAGATCTTTATCGGTCAGACCGCATAACAACATATGTTGTTCCCTTTGTCATCGGTATGTTACTTGCCCGAGATTCGATCGTCGGTATCTCAATACCTAGTTCAATCTCATTACCGGCAAGTCTCTTTACTCGTTTCGTAATACATCATCTTGCAACTAACTCATTAGTTGTAATGCTTGCAAGGCTTATGTGATGTGCATTACCGAGAGGGCCCAGAGATACCTCTCCGACAATCGGAGTGACAAATCCTAATCTCAAAATACGCCAACCCAACATTCACCTTTGGAGACACCTGTAGAGCTCCTTTATAATCACCCAGTTACGTTGTGACGTTTGGTAGCACATAAAGTGTTCCTCCGGTAAACGGGAGTTGCATAATCTCATAGTCATAGGAACATGTATAAGTCATGAAGAAAGCAATAGCAACATACTAAACGATCGGGTGCTAAGCTAATGGAATGGGTCATGTCAATCACATCATTCTCCTAATGATGTGATCCCATTAATCAAATGACAACACATGTCTATGGTTAGGAAACATAACCATCTTCGATTAACGAGCTAGTCAAGTAGAGGCATACTAGTGACGTTTGGTTTGTCTATGTATTCACACAAATATTATGTTTCCGGATAATACAATTCTAGCATGAATAATAAACATTTATCATGATATAAGGAAATAAAATAATAACATTATTATTGCCTCTAGGGCATATTTCCTTCACAAAGATGGGCCGAAAGCAAGGGCAGACTTGAAATCAATGGGCATCACAGAGGAGGTTCATGCTAATGATGATGATGATGATGATGATGATGATGAGGCGAAGCAGGACACGGAAGTCGTCGCAAAGGCAAAAAGGCCAAGAAGACCGGAAATGACTACCCTCCCATGTGCTTCACTCTAAGTTAGGAGGAGATCGAGCAGGTTTTCACCTGCCTCGTAGGAGTAAAACTTCCTTACGGTTACGAGGGAAAGATAAGCAGATACCTAGACCCAACGAAGCAGAAGTTCAGCGGGATGAAGTCTCACGACTGTCACGTGCTGATGATGCAGATACTTCCAGTTTCAATCCGTGGGATCATGGACGCGCATTTCCGTGAAACGCTATTTGGCATATGCAAATTTTTCGACGTCATCTCTCGGAAGTCGGTTGGCGTGAGGCAACTCAGAAGGCTACAGGAAGAGATCGTGGTGATACTGTGCGAGCTTGAGATGTACTCCCCCCCTGCATTCTTCGACGTTATGGTGCATCTGCTGGTCCATATCGTGGAGGATATCATCCAACTCGGGCCGACGTTCCTGCACAGCATGATGTCGTTCGAAAGGATGAATGGTGTCATCAAAGGATATGTTTGCAACATGTCACATCCAGAGGGAAGCATAGCCAGGGGCTTTCTGACCGAAGAGTGCATCTCCTACTGCACGAATTATCTAGGCATCGAGAACCCCGTTGGTCTTCCCGTCAACAGGCACCTCGGCAGGCTCGCTGGATGGGGTCACCGCGAGGGTCGCCACGAAATGCATGTCGACTTCGAGGGTCGACTTGCCGACTTTGAAAGAGCAAACCTAGTCGCGCTATAACACATAGACGTGGTCGATCCTTGGGTGGTAGAGCACAAAACCTTTATTGAGAAGACGTACAATGACCGAGGCCAACAGAGGACGGACGAAGATATAATCAAAGAGCACAACTCATGTTTCACGCGTTGGTTCGAGAAGAAGCTTCTGTTGTACCCTTTACACGAGGATTCTTCCGCGGAAGAAAAATTCATATTCGCCTTGTCACAGGGCGCCGAGCACAACCTGATGACCTATGAGGCATACGATATCAACGGCTACACATTCTACACCAAGGACAAGGACATGAAGAGCGATGGTTATCAGAACTCCAGGGTAACGATGGAATCCTACACCGGTAACGACAAGGAAAGATATTACGGAAGGATCGAGGAGATCTGGGAGCTGAGCTACGCAGGAGAGAAGGTCCCGATGTTCCATGTCAGATGGGCCAAAAGCGTCCTAAAAGAAGACCGGGGTATTTCACCACCATGGTTATACCCGAAGCCAAATCCAAGATCGCGGGCGCAAACGTCACCGCGAAAAATGAGCCATGGGTACTGGCTTCCCAAGTGAACCAATGCTTCTTCATTATCGACACGTCAAAGCCCAGTCGTGTTGTCGTGAGGAGAGGCAAAAGGAAGATCATCGGAATGGATGGAGTCGCCAATGAGCAAGACTTCGACAAGTACGGCGACCCGAAGATGGAACATGATGACGACGATGAAGTGCCATACACCACAAGAAGAAGCAGGACCACCCTACCTAAAGGACGTCCGGTCCATAGAAGAACTCCATTTGCGAAAAAGAAGGGCAAGAAGATTGTGAACAGATAGCTAGCTAAGATCGATTGTATTTAAATTGTAGCCTTCATTTCTTGATTGTATTTCGACATATTGAAATGATATTTCTTCTGTTCTAGTGTCCTCACGAATATTTATTTATGTTTATTATGGTATTGAATTTCAAATTCATAAAAAGTATTGAATTTGTTAATATTTTTTGAACTCATGAATATTTTTAAATTTAATTCATGGGCATTTTTTGAATTCATGAATATTTTTCAAATTTGATGATATTTTTTTATATTCAATATGAAAAAATATTGAATATTCATGAGGACACTCGATCTCGATCCCCCTTCATCTCGATCGCTATCCCTCCTCGTCCCTCAGTCACCCCCTCGCCCCGAGCACACCCCACCTCTCACCGCTCTCTACGCCACGACGACCCCCCGACACACCACCAACACAACCAGTCACACACCGCAGCCAAAAGCAATATCCCCCACCACCCCTCCGCTCCACCTCCGCTCATGGACAACCCCCACGCACACAACTATCCCCCGCCACACCGCCGCCGCGACCCCACCGCACCTCGCCCCACGTCCACCGCCAAAAGCCTGCTCAGACCCATACTCATTATTATCCGCATCCCCTCCCCGCCCCCCACCCACCGACGACGCCCCCGTCCCGACCCCCCACCCTCCCCCGCTCCACCGCCGCACGACACCACCCACCCCCTCCCTCCCCCCCGGGCGAGACCTAGGGTTCAAGACGCCGCTGCCGGGCCTCCTCTAGGCAACAAAAAATCCTAAAAAATACTAATGGCGCACCGCTAGGGGGTGCGCCATTGCTATCCAAAAAAAAGATTATTAATGGCGTACCTCTAGGGGGTGCGCCATTGCTATCCAAAAAAATTCTAATGGCGCACCGCTAGGGGGTGCGCCATTGCTAAGCCTCCCCCCACTAAAATCGCCAATCCCCTTTCTTCCCCCAATTGATCACATCTCTCAAGCCCTCGATTCCATCTCTCCCTCGGTCCCTCCATCCTCCAGGCCTCCGCTGCCGCCGGCCGCCAAGGCACCAACCACCTCCTCGGAGGCAGAGCCTCGGAGGCAGCGCCGCCTTGTCGACGCAAGCGGCCCGTCATCGCGCACGGGGCGCTCTTCCTCGTGCTCTCCTCACCAACCACGATGCTGGCCACCTGCTCCTCACCAACCACGACGCCGGCCACCTGCTCCGTCGTCTCCGGCAGAGGTTACTCCACCTAGCTGCAGCACTCGTGCGCTTGGCGGCTAGGGTTTGCCTCCAGCCCCTTCCCTCCCCCATCAATGAGAGGAGCATTCGGTGCCCCCGCCCTCGAGTTCGTCGACGGTGCCGTCCTCCAGCCGCAGCCGCCGCAGGTACAGAGCCCCCGATTCCATCTTCCCCCTCGCCCCCATTTTTTCCTTGATCCAAACCATCGATCCATTAGACACTGTATATTTTTGGCGCTGGTAGAAATCAGACCCGCAAAGAATTACCTCCGGCAGTAGCAGTTGTTGTGGTGTTCGGGGTATGTGAAGTAGTATAAACAAGTGACCCATCTATGCAAATAATCTTCAGACTAAAAGTAAATGTATATGAGCATTGGATGATACAATGTCTGAATCTTGCATGATACAGTGTCTGGATCTTGCATGGAAAGATGCAACAGTACTGCCCCCTTTTTTTGAACCATGTTAATTGTGGCTATATGCATCTATGATGCAGATGTTCAGGGGTAATAAAACTTCCATTTTTATTGTCATCTAGGATTGCTGAGTTTAACGTTGTGTTGATCTTCAATTCATCAATGCTCTCAATGCAATTGTCAACATTTTTTTGCAATTATGAACTCTCAAAGCTCAAGTCTGGAAGTGTTTACAAATTCAAAGAGTTCACATGACTACTGGCCAAATACTCTAGTGTATTTAGTATAAATCTAGTCTGAAACTAGTAGAGCTCTTGGTGATTTGCAAATTCAGTTTAAATAAAAATTTGGTACATGACCACTGATCATGTATGAAAGATGTTGCTACTGGATGAGCGCAAGAACTACTCAATAGATTTTTTTGAGGGAAGGCCATCATGGCTAGCTTTATTGATTCAACGAAGGAAATACATCATCCACGAGACTAGAGACGAGGCAGCTCGGGGGCTCCTCCGTCCAAGTAGTAGAGATCTTGTTACAATAACAAAAGTTAGCTAGCACATGCGCCGCTTGATTGCTCGAACGTAAACAGTGTTTAAAAACGACCTTCCCAATCGAAGAGGTCAGATCCAGACACTCTGCATATATCGATGCTATTGCATTCCACCATCTTGACTGACCCTGACAAAATTTTATGACACTGAGACAATCCGATTCAGCTTCTACCCTCGGAAATCCCAAAGAATTGTCAAAAAGAAGACCATCCCTCATTGTTGTTGCTTCAGCTATTTCTGCATCTGGTACGTGGATGATATACTCACATTGGCCTTCTAGGAATTGTCCTTTGTCATCCCTGATAATTGTTGCGGTAGCTCCCACACCTTCTTCAACTAAGAAAGCGGCGTCCACATTCAACTTCACAAATGCCGATTCAGGTTTGCACCATCTCTGATCACCTATACACTTCTGTTTGTTGTTCGCCTCATGGAAGTTACTTGCAATAGCTAGAACTGACATATGCCATCTCATAGAGGGTGGTGGTTTACCATTATGAGTAAGTTCTCTCCTGATCCACCACAGATACCATGCGCCAACCAGCAACACCTATTTGATATTCAAGTTTGGCTTAATTGGCAGGATCTTGTCCGGTACTGTTAATAGATGTTCCATAATAACAGAGCCCGATCTATCAATTTGCTTGTCCTCATCCACAATTTCTGAAATGCCAAGGTTGTTCCAGAGTTCCCTAGCATGGCAACAGCCAAACAGAAGATGACGGATATCTTCTGCATCTTGATGACACACCGGGCATGCCGCATCCGAGCCGATGTGTCTGTTTGTAAGTATGGATTTTAGCGGGATAATCCCATGAAGGACGTGCCATCCAAAAATGAGAACTTTTCGTGGAGCATTTATTTTCCATAGTATGTTCCATATTTCTGGAGATCTTGAGGCCCCCGAACGATGTAGAACATTTACGTGAGCCTGTAAAGAATGGTTCCACTGCAATTTGTAGGCCGATTTGACAGAAAAAATACCTTTACCATCTGGGTTCCACGCAATGAAATCCTCAAAAGCTCCGACATTCAGAGGGATTTGGAGTATTCTCCTGACATCCACTGGATTAAAGATTATTCGGACCAATTCTTCGTCCCATGTTTCTGTCGTTGGATCGATGAGGTCACTCACGGAAGAAAGAATGGTTTGGCCTCGGTGTGATATGATTTTCCTATCCTGACTCGAAGGGATCCACGGGTCAGTACAAATATTCACGTTTCCCCCCGTGCCAATCCGCCAAATATATCCTAGCTTGAAGGTATCCAACCCTTTCATTATACTCTGCCAGGTGAAAGAGGCCCCATTTTTCAAAGTGGCTTGAAGAAGACTCACATTCGGGTAGCATTTGGCTTTTAGAACTTTAGCACATAAGGAGTCGGGGTTAGTAATGAGCCTCCAACACTGCTTCTATAACATTGCCAGGTTGAATGAGTATAGATCTCTAAATCCCATCCCTCCATCACATTTAGGATAACAAAGTTTCCGCCATGTGTACCAATGCATTCTCTTATGATCCTCATCATCTCCCCACCAGAATTGTGCTATCAAATCTGTTATCTCCTTGCACAGACTCTTTGGTAGAGAGAAAACTGACATTGCAAAAACTGGGATGGCCTGAGCCACGGATTTTAATAAAATTTCCTTTCCTCCCGTGGAGAGTTGCTTCTCCATCCACCCATTCAGTTTTTCCTTAATTCGTTCATAAAAGTGTCTGAAGAAATCACTTCTATCTGCTCCTACCATAGCTGGCAGCCCAAGATATTTATCAGATAAAGCCTCTATATCAATGTGTAGTTCTTGGCATATTTCAGTCCTCGAGGAAGCTGGGGTGTTGGGGCTGAAGAACACACTTGATTTTGCAGGACTCACCAACTGTCCTGAACTTTCACAATAGGCCTCTAGAACATGCTGTAAGGAAGCTGCATTTAGAACATCTGCTTTCATGAGGATCAGAGAATCATTAGCGAATAAAAGGTGTGATACTGATGGTGCATTTCTGCACACTCTAATCCCCTCTATGCCACCAGCTTCTTCAAACTGCAATAGACTAGAGAGACCTTCTGCACAAAGAAGGAATAAGTAGGGAGATAGGGGGTCACCCTGCCTGATGCCCCTAGATGGGTAGAACGCCTCTGTTTCCTGGGAATTGAATCTTACTTTGTATTTAACAGAACTCACACAAGCCATCACCATTTGGATCCATTGCTCATGAAAACCTAACTTGACCATCATATCATGCAAGAATGACCACTCAACTCTGTCAGATGCCTTGTGCATGTCCAACTTAACTGCATATAGGCCCGATTGATCTCTTTTCTTGTTCTTTATCTTGTGGACACATTCATAAGCAATCAGGATATTATCTGTAATCATTCTTCCAGGAAAATGCACTCTGAGTTGGGGAAATTATCTCAGGTAAAATATTTTTCAGCCTCAGCGCTAGCATCTTAGAAATAATTTTGTAAAGTACATTACACAAACTTATGGGGCGGAATTGTGTTACCAGTTCTGGGCTATCAACCTTCGGTATCATGATAATTGTAGTATCATTCCATTCAGCAGGAATCTGTCTGGTGTTGATAGCAGTCAACACTTCTTGTGTTATTTCATCCCCAAGGATGTGCCAATATTTCTTAAAAAATATTGCATACAAACCGTCAGGCCCTGGTGCCTTTAAATCCCCAATGCTGAAAACAGCCTTCTTAACATCATTAGTGGTGAAAGGTGCTAACAAGAAATTATTCATGTGATCTGTAACTTTACACTGGACTCTCTGTAGGACTTCGGGGTTTGTGTGTTGCACCTCTGAAGTAAACAGATGAGAGAAATAATTCTGGACATGAGATTTCAAATCCGGCATACCTTCCATCCAATTCCCTCCTTCATCCTTCAACTTCTTGATGAAATTCCTCTTCCGGCGTGCCGAGGCAAATGCCTGGAAAAAAGTTGTATTCCTGTCTCCGCTTGACAGCCAAGTGGCTCGGGACATTTGCCTCACTTGAATTTCCTCCAACTCAAGAAGGTATTCGACCAGCTCCATTAGTTCCTTTCTTTTCACATCATTTTCATCATTCATAGGTCCTCACATAACTACTCAATAGATTTGATGTACTCATGATCATGTATGCAAGATGTTGCCACTGGATGCATGGATGCATCACAGTAAACTGTTAACAAATTATAGTTTACTGTCCATTTTAGCCTAGCATTCAGTTATCTTTTCACCCTTTTTCTGTCCATTCAGTTATGTTTTCAGTAGGAAAATCTGTGTAACAAATTACAATTTACTGTCATTATCAGTTTACTATTCATTTTTGTTTTGATTTTACTGTATGTATCTTAACTGAATCTTAACTGAAATTTGACCATGCCTTGTTCCTTTTTTGCAATTATAAAAAGGGAAAGAAAAACAACTATTGAACCAAAAGATAATTGATTTTGTAGAACAAGTCTTGTTGCCAGTCTTGAACCAACAGATAATCTTAATTGAAATTTTACCATGTCTTGTCGCCAGTCCTAATGAAAAAGCAACTGAATTTCCAACAACCTGTTAGGTCGAACAATCCATTTATATCATGAATATATGAAGGGAAGGACATGATTGCCATTATACTCCCTGCTGCTAGTTGCCAGTACTGTAGCTTCTAGCTTAACTTGTTTGCTACATCTCAGCATTATTTCTCAGTGCTACAAATGTGTTTAACTTGTAGCTTCTAGCTTAAGTGAGTAGCCAGTACTGTAGTGAGTAGCTTAACTTGTTTAAGTACTGCCAGTTAGTAGTACTGCTAGTGAGTAGATGAACTCCATTTAACTAGCTTAATTGAGTTTCAGTTGTGTAGTGAAGTTCTTCTATTTTGTATGATGCGGTTCACGCTTAAACTGTCCTGCTATGTAGTCTGTTGGATCATCTATGTACTATGTATGTTGTGGCATGTGGTGTGGTCAATGCTGAGATGTCAACTCTATGTACTATGTATGCTGTGGCATGTGGTGTGGTCCGAGTGATCAGGTTTCAAATGATTTTGAATTTATATGATTTTTATGCACATAGGTGAAGCCACTGACTACACTTCAGGTTCTACTCCTGGAACACTTCAGGAATTTTACTTCATAACTGGAGTATTTTGATGATATTGGGGGGTTTTGTCTCTGACCATCATGTCGTGATGATATTGTGGGGTGTTGTGGGGTTGCAGCTGGGTGGGGGTGGGGTAATGATTTTGTAGGTACCCCGAGAGACCCTTGAGTTTGCCAGAATGTCAATTAACTTCCGTTCTAGCAAATTCGGGTACTCCATATGTCCTATTTTCAGCAAAGGTCATGCTGAAATTTTCCGTGAATTTTAGCATGACTTTGCTAAAAATAGGACATATGGGGTACTTGCGACTAATGCATGGGCCAGGGTATCTAAGTACTTAATTAAGTAGGATCAACTGCCCCTTTATTCTTGCTGCATTAAACACATATGCTGAATTCATGTGTGGACAGACAAAAAAGCAACTGCCATAGGTGGCAATAGAGCCAAGTGATTAGGCCCAACTTAGAATTCTCCTTCCCTTTTCTTGATAGGTTATATTATTAGAAGATACCCATATATATAAGTCAACCTAGGGTGCCTCGGCATCGATAAACCCTAAATGATGAAAACTTAACTTAGCATTTAGGATGCCTCGGTGTCGACAAACCATAAATTATAAAACCTTGGCTTTTATGGTGCCTCGGTGTCGATAAAAACCTAAATGATGAAAGCTCAGGCTTTTAGGGTGCATCGGCGTCGACAAATCCTAAATGATAAAAGCTTAGCTTTTAGGATGCCTCGGTGTCGACAAACCCTAAATGATGAGACCATGATCTTGTTCCTTGACAATAACCAACTTTTTGACCAAACTTTTTTCCTATTTAGAGGGAAACATGGCCCACAACGATGAGGCCGGCGGTTCGGGCAAGCAATTCTGGGAGCTGTCCCAGGAGATGGAGGAAGAACCTCACCGCTATGAGGATGCCGCGGAAGACACCGATCCTGGCTACACAACCCCTAGTGGTGTCGGGGATGACACCACTGATGGTGCCGCCGAGGATGCCACCACTGATGATGGAAGCGCACGCACAGATGGCAGCCAACCGAAGAGGCAACGGAAGGACCGGCGCCCGAACATGCTCGACACCGTCAAGGAGGAATTTACTGAAGTGAACTCTGGCGGGCATCCAACGGCACCCAAAGAATTAGTCAAGGGGTACTCGGTTCATCTCGGGTGCATTCTCCGGAGCACCGTCTCGATCAACACCGAGAACCTAAGGCATAAGGACCGAGGGAATATGCGCAGCCTCCTCTTCACGAAGCTGCACGAACGATACAAGTTCCCCACTGACTTTGCAAACACACGCCTCTAAGGGAATAAAGCGAACAGTGCCGCCCTCACGAGGATGAGCACGACCCTGTCTGCTTGGAGAAGCGTGGTGAAGAGAATGATTGACAAAGGTGATAGTTATGAGAAGATCAAGGCGAAAAATCCTTCGATCAGCGAAGATGACTACAAGGAGTTTAAGATCAAGTGCGAGAGCAGCGCAACCTCCGAATCAAGTCAGTGGGGGAAAGAAATGCGAGAGTTGAACTTAGGGGTCCACCAACTCGGTCTGACGGTTATAGAGTGGCGGAGCCTATATGGGACAAGGAGGACGCGGAGCGTGCCGAGCAAGGCCTACTGCCCCGCTTCGAGAAATACCGTGACAAGCAGACCAGGAACTATGTCAAGGCCCGGTACAAGGAGGACCCGGTAACAAAGGAGCTTACCACGGATCCGAAGACCGGGGCGCTTGAGCATGTTCTGGTAAGGAACACACCCCCGCGTAATTAGCTCCATATGGTTGCATTCTAATTAATGAAGCCAAATTTCTAAATGGTTCACATTCCTTCCGCGGGAGACTGAAAGCAATAGCGTGGGGTCGGCTTAGAGCTCCCATTGGGACAACACTCTAAATAGAGCGTTTAACGTAATGAAAAACAAGGATAAGCTCAATAAGCCGTCGTCAGCTGGTCGTGTGGCCGGCAAAGGCTTGTCCACAAAATGGTCGTCATACTATAACGCTGGTGGGCGAAAGGAGAGAAAGATCAGCTCGGAAAGCCAGTCGCGCGAGGTTCAAGAACTCAAGGCACAAGTGGCGCGGATTCCGGAGATTGTCCAAGAGCAAGTGCAACAACAACTGGGAACGATGCTCACCGCCATTGTGCCTACCTTGATTGAGGGGCTGCAGGCGTGGATTGCGGGCGACCAACAGGGGCCGCCCCCGGTTCCCAGCTTCACGGCCAACAACTCGCACAACACGCAGGCGGCGCCATTGGTCTCTCCGGCGGAGGCGGTATTGGTGTCTCCGACGCCGGCACAGGCATTGGAGCTTAATGCACCCGGGTGTACGCCGGCTGGCACCTTGGCAGCAAGCGGACCCTTCATCAGTTGCACGCCCGCCGTTGGCGGTGCCTCGACATTAGCCGAGCTCGACGACATCACGGTAACTAAGCCTCTCGGCCGATGACTTCATCTCCTTGCCTTTGACTAGGCATCCCTGACGCCCTACATGTTTTCGCAGGGCGCCGTCGACGTTCCATGCAGTCTCCTGCACTTCGTGGGCGGCGAGTTGATCGATGTCGCCAAGGGCAGAATCGTTCAACCGGGCAACCCCGTGTTCCACGGTAATCCGATGCCACCCACCGTGTATAGGGTTCAACTGGTTCGAGTGCTGCCAGGCTGCGACGAGTTGTTACCTCCGATTCGACCCGTCAGGGCCGACAAAGATGATGTGATGACCCTCAGTGCCTACGTAAGCTGGCCCCTGCTTTGGCCGAAGAGCCAGATTTGTTTGGGGGCGGGGGACACCACCCCACAGACAACACTGTCAGTCGGGCCGGCGCCAAGCCATGGCAAGACCGCCGCAATGCTACCGGACATGCCGGACATCCCTATGGCACAGGATCTGAACATGCATATGGCACAGGATCCAGACGACGACGACAACGACGACGGTACATTTACCAACGTCGATGAGTACTTTGCCGAACATGGGTACGATGATGAATTCTTGGGGCCTCCTTCTCAAGAACCCAACCCTGCAAAAGACGATCGCGATCTAGCTGGTACCGCGGAGAAACCCAATTGCAACAGGCGTCGTTTGGCGTTCAGTTCTCAGGAGACGCCTCCAGCTGCCGCCTTCACCGAGCCTCAGATAGCCGAGGTGCGAAATATGATCAGCCCCAACACACTCAAGAAGGCGGTCTGTGAGCAGAACTCAGTACCATTACAGCAGAAGAAGAAGGGACGGAAAAGAAAGAGTAACAAGGGTGCGAGCCAGCCGGCACCGAGTACAATCCATACTTAGGACGGTCCACCTTCACCTAAGGATATCTCGAGGAGGGTGCATGTGGCGGGTAGGCCGATGCTACCGACTAATCTGCTCAATGCTGCAACCGGTGCTATGCGGAGTCTGCATGACAGTGTTCTTTCTTTGGAGAAGCGGCGTCTCTCCGAGAATGATGTGGCATACCCGATTTTCGTGGCCAAGGTGCCAGAGGGCAAGGGCTTTGTAGATAACTCCATCGGGGGTACGATCGTCCTGCGGTTTGATGACATCTTCGCTATGTTTAACCTTCATCCGCTGCACTACACCTTCGTTCGACTATTTTCGCTGAGTATGGAGATGCGGCTCATTGGAGACAAGACCCTGGACATCGTGATAGTCGACCCCTTCTACATGTGTGCCAAAATCTTGGGCAGCGCTGGGGACCGGCAAGTCGCGAGTTCTTACGTCGAAGGCGTCATTCTGGCAAACCCAGATAAGGATAACTTCCTCGTGCCTTACTTTCCCGAGTAAGTCATCCCCTCACCGCCCCGTAACATATGATTTCTTAGATTTCGATCTTTTTTTCTAACATTCCATGTTTTGTGCAGTGACACACATTGCACACTCATCCTCTTAAGCCTGAAATATTCCATGGCCACGTATTTCGACTCGGACCGTCAGTCGAATAAAGACTACACAAATGTCAAGAATGTTCATGATGATGTTCTCCCCGGCTACGCCAGATTTGGAGGCACCTTCACCAGGCCAGTTCGTAGGTACGGCAAGCACGTGTTCGCCCACAATACGACGTTCCGCTGCGTCAAGCAGCCGCCTGGCGGTCATAAGGATGCCTACTACGCCCTCCGTCACATGCGGGCGATCGTACGGGACCATAATCACCTTCTGCTACCAAATAATCTCAAATATTGCGCCGCAAGCTTGTCGGCAATCCAGGACGCGAACATCAGACAAGAATTCTTTCGCATCCAGTCAGAGTTTGCGGAAATCATCCATCAAGATGTCCTTCGTACCTCGGGGCAGTTCTACCTCATATATCAACCGTCCAACAGTGAGATAGGCACAACGCTACAAATGCAGGCTGACAATGCCCGCGATTTCATGACCATCACGAGAGACGGCGGCTTCATCCACGCTCCGGTCCCTGAGTCGAGTCGAAAGTAGTGATGCTATGTGTAGTTCTGAAATATCGATTAGCTCATGTTGTAATTAAACTTTAATGAACTTGTATGTCTCTTTGGTTTGGAAAGTCGTTCAACTTAGATGTAATCGATGCTATTTATTAGTAGGACCATGAATCGTGCTATTAATATCTTGCTTTTCTTTTCCGATCCTTTTGTTGCATACTTATATATTGCTTATGTATTGTCTGTGAATTGCTACTAACGTTTTGTTTGGCTAGTGCATAGAGATGCCGTCGTATGTCGTGTACAAGGGTAAGGTTCCCGGAGTCTACGACGACTGGGAGGAGTGTCGGAGACAGGTTCACCGTTTCAGCGGTAACAGTTACAAAGGATACACCAGTAGGGCGGAGGCGGAATCTAGATACGCGCGCGCGCTATCTAGCGGGAGAGAGGAGGGAGCGGAGGAGGAACCGGATGAAGACCAGTTTCATCGCGATGATGCTCATCGTGATGGCCGCAGCTCTCTTCTATGTGATGGTAGTTTAGATGATCGATATCGACTTGTAATGTGAAGACAAACTCGCTACTCGCGGTCTCGAGACTTGTAGTGTTCTATCTTTGTTCGGTCTTTTGAATTCGGAGACTAATATGATGAATTGTATTCGGAGACTAATCTTCTATTGTACTCGATGAATCTGTTGTTGTTGTTGTGTGGTGCTGTCTATATTCTGTCCAGTAATATATTTTGTAACCTGTGCAAATATCAAAAAAGAAAAGAAAATCCCCAATATTCATACTAGTGGCGCACCACCAATTAATGCGCCATTAGTAAGCCAGAGCACACTAGTGGCGCATCATCAACTAGTGCGCCATTAGTAAGCCAGAGCACATAGTTAAATATGGCCCCCTGGGAGGCATACTAATGGCGCACCGTGGGATATACTAATGGCGCACTGCGTGGTGCGCCATTAGTATACCAGATACTAATGGCACACCCGTGATGCGCTATTAGTAAAAAATTCTAATGACGTGATGCTAGTGGCGCACCTGTAGTGCGTCATTAGTAGGCAAAACAGATGCGCCACTAGCAGCCCTTTTTCTAGTAGTGCCAGGCCCAGGCTCAACACACTTAATAAATGGGCCGACATGTGATAGTTTAGGCCTAGCGTGCTACATGCTTTTCGGTCTTATGGGCTATTTCTTGGGCCTATATAAAGATAAATCAGGAAAAAAAAGCAGTTCGTGTCGTGCCAGCACGCGCGCCTGGCCTCGTGACCTAGGCACGGCCCATGTGTGCTACAGGTTGGCATGACCCGTTTAACGACAGGGCTTGGCATGCTTTCTAACGGGCCAACACGCAAGGACCTGCCCAGTTGGCCAGGTTTGGACCGTAGTGTCTGCCAAAATGCTGGGCGAATCCTATTTAGCGCCACAGGCGCCGGTTATAGGCAATTTTGCAAACCGGCGCCTGCAGCACCGCCCGCTCGCTGTGCTTTGGGCCGGCCCAGTTTGCCTTCGTTTTGTCCTTTTAAAGAAACAAAAAAGGTGCTTCCCTGGGGATCGAACACGTGACCTAAAGCTACGATAGGAACAAGACACGGTTTATTCTCTTGCCTTTTAACCACTAGACCATCACAGTACATTTGATTGTTTTTATTTTTGCTTTCTTTTTATTCTCCTTGTCCAGGTTTTTCGAGTTCGCTACTGTTCTGGACAGTTTACTCGGTTTTTCTTTTTCTTGTTTTTTGATTTCTTAAATGTGCGGATTATCTTTTGAAGTTCTCGATCCTTTTTCAGTTTGATGAACTTTTTTTTAATTTTGAGGAACTTTTTTCAAAGCCATGAACTTTTTTTCAAAATTGATAAACTTTTTTTCAAAATCAATGAACTCTTTTTAAATTCGATGAACTTTTTTAAGTTTGTTGATTTTTTTTTTCAAAATCCATGAACTCTTTTCAAATTTGATGGACTTTTTTCAAAGCGATGAACTTTTTTTCAAAATCGATGAACTCTTTTTAAATTCGGTGAACTTTCTTTTCAAATTTGATGAACTTTTTTAAAAACGATGAACTTTTTTCAAATTTGTGAACTATTTTTTCAAATTGCTGACCTTTTTTTAGATCTATTTTTCAAAAGTCAAAGGTCAAATGGTTTGAACGATTGACAGTTTTTGTTTTTGAGAAATTGACCGATCAACAGATGATTCGGCTTGCGAGCGACCGAAGGAACTGGGTTGCGTTCGAGCGAAAGGAAACGGTCGAGCGAAGTTGTTTGTTGGACCGGCCCACGAGCTCCAGGCTGTGAGCGCCAGCTTACCTAATTGGCGCCTGCAGCGCCAATTAGGAGCTCCCATTTGACGATCCTCGGAGGACGAGACAACAATCAACTCAAGGTTGAAAGACATGGATCGTTGCCAACACAATAACGAGGAGGCCTCGAGCATCACGATCTCGCCCGTTGTGCAAGCGCCATCTATTTATATCTATACCGATATATAAAAAGACCTAAAAAGGTAGATTCAACTGATCTCGGCCATCGAATTAAGTCAATTCAACAACCTAAATTGCTTCAATGGCAAACACGTGCAATTAATATCATATCAAATATTATACTAATCACATAATTGACACATAAATATTAGCATATCTAATATTCGCGTGCAATTAATATATTGCCTAAATATTAACATGTGTTGCACGTGCACATTTACTAGTGACATAAAGACTCCACCAGAGCCGGCGCCAAGATTTAGGCATAGTAGGGGCAAAAGTACAAAAGACGTGCAGCAGACCACTATGTCACACATGCAGGTAAATGGGCTGGGCTTCTTTAGTTTTGGGGTTGATAAATATGGGCTAATGAAGATTACTTCGGGACATTAGCAAAAAAATATAGAACTTCCTCCTATTTTTTTGACGGGAAAGTTTACTTTATATTAATCAAAAAATAGCAACATCGTCTGCTAAAAGATTTACAATGAAACCAGGCGGGTCATGAACCCATCGGGATGGATTATTAGCACGACCCCAACATGCTAACTCATGAGCTACATTATTCGACTCCCTAATACAATGCTCAATAGTAAACTTCCCGAAGTCTTCGAGATAACTGTGACATTCATCCAACACCGGCGCTGCCACCATGGAATAGCCTCCATTCAGTTTGAGTGCCTCCACCACCGTGATATTATCTGATCTTACTATCACATTATGGCACCCTGTTTCCTTTGCTAGCTTCATTCCTTCCAATATAGCCGCAGCTTCAGCTGTCTCTACATCGGGTACATAATCGAGTGTTGATGTTGCTGCAGACATGAAATTTCCACGATTGTCCCGAATGACCACTCCACAAGATCCTGCATAATCTCCTTCTCTGAACGACGCATCGACATTAATGACTATCTGACCAACGAAAAACCCCGGCCGGATGTTCACTTTTGGTGTCATTTTTGTTTGTGCTCCACGGGCATAGTTCAGACATAGGGGCCACTGCTACGGCCGTTCGCGCTAGAGAGGCAATATCCTCAACCCGCACAAACTGTCTCCGTTGCCACCAAATATACCAATAGGCTGTGGTAAACAACTCCGGTAGCTCAAGCACACCATTATATTGTCTTCGAAAATAGTCATCATAGAGAAAAAACTCTAAAGTTGCTGAACCCGCTCGATCCATTTGACAGGCAAAACTTATATCATCAGCAACACCCAGGGATCTCCACACTTCTTGCGATCTGGCGCATTTAAACAGCATATGCGCGAGATCTTCTGCTCCTTCTGAACAAAACGGACAGCCAGATATATTCCCCACATGCCGATTCATTAGCACACTACGACATGGTATTGTGTTATGTAGACATCTCCAGATGTGAATTTTTATTTTCACAGGCACTTTCAAGTTCCGCATAGTTTTCCAAACTTTATGCGGTGCCATAGCTGATCGAACCAAGCTACTGTCCTCCGATGCATATCTCATCTCCCATTGTTTATAGTAAGCGGAGCGTACTGAAAAAATCCCACTCTTTGTTAGATGCCATGCCACATAGTCTTCAGTTTCCACATGAAATAATGGGATTTGCAAAATCCGTTCTGCGTCTATGTGCCAAAAGTTGTCCCGGATCAGTTGCTCATCCCATTCTCCCGTAGTTGGGTCTATGAGCTCGTTCACCATTGTGAGAACTCGGTTCCCACGGGCTGTAAGGATTTTCTTTGATGCACTGTTTGAAATCCAGCAATCATCCCATATGTTAATTTTGTTTCCGTTACCCACTCTCCAAATACAGCCATGTTTGAAAGTTTGAATTCCGGACCAGATGCTCTGCCACACATAGGACGAACCCTTCTTTAACTGGCTGTTTAGTATATCTCCCGTGGGGTAATACTTGGCTCGTAAAACTCGAGCACATAGAGAATCATAGTTGTCTATTAATCTCCAACACTGTTTCGCGAGCATCGCCAAGTTGAAACTCTGAATGTCCCGAAATCCCATACCTCCTCTCTCCTTTGGGATACACATCCTCCACCATGCAAACCAATGCATCTTACGCTGATCCTCCTCATCTCTCCCCACCAGAATTGCGACATTGCATCAGTGATTCCCTTACAAATTTTCTTTGGGAATTTGAATACACCCATCACATAGGTTGGGATGGCTTGGGCCACCGCTTTCAACAAAGCCTCTTTCCCCCCAAAAGATAGAGTTCTCTCCTTCCAACCATTTACCAATGCTTGGATCCTTTCAATTAAGTATTTAAAACAGTCCACTCGGTCCACACCAATCATAGCTGGTAGGCCTAGGTATCTGTCTGAGATCAGTATCTCTCCGACCTTGGCAACCAGCGTCTGTTGGGGAACGTTGCAGAAAACAAAATTTTTCCTACTCGTTTCACCAAGATCCATCTAGGAGTTCATCTAGCAACGAGTGATTAGATGCATCTACGTACCTTGTAGATCGCGAGCGGAAGCGTTCAAAGAACGGGGATGATGTAGTCGAACACGACGTGATTCAAATCACCGATGATCAAGCACCGAACGGACGGTGCCTCCGCGTTCAACACACGTACGGAACGGATGACGTATCCTCCTTTCTTGATCCAGCAAGGGGGAAAGAGAGGTTGATGAAGATCCAGCAGCACGACGGCGTGGTGGTGGATGCAGGGCGTCACAGTAGCACGGCTTCGCCTGTACTACGAGAGAGAGACGTAACGGGGAGAGAGGAAGCACCAAAGGCTGAGGTATGAAATCCCTCCTCTCCCCCACTATATATAGGAGGGCCAAGGGGGGGTGGTGCGCAGCCTAGGAGATCCAATCTCCTAGGTGCGGCGGCCAGGGGAGGGTTTCCCTCCCCCCCAAGGCACCTCGGGGTGCCTTCCACCACTTGGACTCCTCCGTGGTGGAAACCCTAGGCGCATGGGCCTAGTAGGGCTGGTGCCCTTGGCCCATGAAGGCCAAGGAGCACCCCCTACAGCCCATGTGGCCCCCCGGGACAGGTGGCCCCACCCGGTGGGCCCCCGGGACCCCTCCGGTGGTCCCGGTACAATACCGATAACCCCGAAACTTGTCCCGATGGCCGAAACAGCACTTCCTATATATAATTCTTTACCTCCGGACCATTCCGGAACTCCTCGTGACGTCCGGGATCTCATCCGGGACTCCGAACAACATTCGGGTTACTGCATATTCATATCTTCATAACCCTAGCGTCACCGAACCTTAAGTGTGTAGACCCTACGGGTTCGGGAGACAAGCAGACATGACCGAGACGACTCTCCGGTCAATAACCAACAGCGGGATCTGGATACCCATGATGGATCCCACATGCTCCACGATGATCTCATCGGATGAACCACGATGTCGAGGATTAATCAACCCCGTATACAATTCCCTTTGTCAATCGGTATGTTACTTGCCCGAGACTCGATCGTCGGTATCCCAATACCTTGTTCAATCTCGTTACCGGCAAGTCACTTTACTCGTACCGTAATGCATGATCCCGTGATCAACCACTTGGTCACCTTGAGCTCATAATGATGATGCATTACCGAGTGGGCCCAGTGATACCTCTCCGTTATCCAGAGTGACAAATCCCAGTCTCGATCCGTGTCAACCCAACAGACACTTTCGGAGATACCTGTAATGCACCTTTATAGTCACCCAGTTACGTTGTGACGTTTGATACACCCAAAGCACTCCTACGGTATCCGGGAGTTACACGATCTCATGGTCAAAGGAAAAGATACTTGACATTGGAAAAGCTCTAGCAAACGAACTACACGATCTTTGTGCTATGCTTAGGATTGGGTCTTGTCCATCACATCATTCTCCAAATGATGTGATCCCGTTATCAATGACATCCAATGTCCATAGCCAGGAAATCATGACTATCTGTTGATCAACGAGCTAGTCAACTAGAGGCTTACTAGGGACATATTATGGTCTATGTATTCACACGTGTATTACGATTTCCGGATAATACAGTTATAGCATGAATACAGACAATTATCATGAACAAAGAAATATAATAATAATGCTTTTATTATTGCCTCTAGGGCATATTTCCAACAGTCTCCCACTTGCACTAGAGTCAATAATCTAGTTACATTGTGATGAATCGAACACCCATGGAATTCTGGTGTTGATCATGTTTTGCCCTAGGGAGAGGTTTAGTCAACAGATCTGCTATATTCAGGTCCCGTATGTACTTTACAAATCTCTATGTCTCCATCTTGAACATTTTCACGAATGGAGTTGAAGCGACGCTTGATGTGCCTTGTCTTCTTGTGAAACCTGGGCTCCTTGGCAAGTGCAATAGCTCCAGTGTTGTCACAAAAGAGTTTGATTGGCCCCGACGCATTGGGTATGACTCCTAGGTCGGTGATGAACTCCTTCACCCATATTGCTTCATGTGCTGCCTCCGAGGCTGCCATGTACTCCGCTTCACATGTAGATCCCGCCACGACGCTCTGTTGCAGCTGCACCAGCTCACTGCTCCACCATTCAACATATACACGTATCCGGTTTGTGACTTAGAGTCATCCAGATCTGTGTCGAAGCTAGCGTCGACGTAACCCTTTACGACGAGCTCTTCGTCACCTCCATAAACGAGAAACATTTCCTTAGTCCTTTTCAGGTACTTCAGGATATTCTTGACCGCTGTCCAGTGTTCCTTGCCGGGATTACTTTGGTACCTTCCTACCAAACTTACGGCAAGGTTTACATCAGGTCTGGTACACAGCATGGCATACATAATAGAACCTATGGCTGAGGCATAGGGGATGACACTCATCTCTTCTATCTTCTGCCGTGGTCGCATTGAGCTGTCAATTCACCTTCCTGCCAGTGGTCGGGCATTGAGCTGCAGCTCAATTCACACCTTGCAAAACAGGCAAGAACCCTTTCTTGGACTGATCCATTTTGAACTTCTTCAAAATCTTATCAAGGTATGTGCTTTGTGAAAGACCTATGAGGCGTCTTGATCTATCTCTGTAGATCTTGATGCCTAATATATAAGCAGCTTCTCCAAGGTCCTTCATTGAAAAACTTTTATTCAAGTAGGCCTTGATGCTGTCCAAGAGTTCTATATCATTTCCCATCAAAAGTATGTCATCTACATATAGTATGAGAAATGCTACAGAGCTCCCACTCACTTTCTTGTAAACGCAGGCTTCTCCATAAGTCTGTGTAAACCCAAACGCTTTGATCATCTCATCAAAGCGAATGTTCCAACTCCGAGATGCTTGCACCAGCCCATAAATCGAGCGTTGGAGCTTGCACACCTTGTTCAGCATTCTTAGGATCGACAAAACCTTCCGGCTGCATCATATACAACTTCCTTAAGGAAACCATTAAGGAATGCCGTTTTGACGTCCATTTGCCATATCATAATCATAGAATGCGGCAATTGCTAACATGATTCGGACGGACTTCAGCTTCGCTACCGGTGAGAAAGTCTCATCGTAGTCAACCCCTTGAACTTGTCGATAACCCTTAGCGACAAGCCGAGCTTTATAGATGGTCACATTACCATCCGCGTCTGTCTTCTTCTTAAAGATCCATTTATTTTCTATGGCTCGCCGTTCAACGGGCAAGTCAGTCAAAGTCCATACTTCGTTTTCATACATGGATCCTATCTCGGATTTCATGGCTTCTAGCCATTTGTCGGAATCCGGGCCGCCATCGCTTCTTCATAGTTCGAAGGTTCACTGTTGTCTAACAACATGATTTCCAAGACAGGGTTGCCGTACCACTCTGGTGCGGAACGTGTCCTTGTGGACCTTCGAATTTCAGTAGGAGCTTGATCAGAAGTATCTTGATCATCATTAATAACTTCCTCTCTAGTCGGTGCAGGCACCTCAGGAACATTTTCTTGAGTTGCGCCATTTACCGGTTCAAGAGGTAATACTTCATCAAGCTCTACTTTCCTCCCACTTACTTCTTTCGAGAGAAACTCTTTCTCTAGAAAGAATCCATTCCTGGCAACAAAGATCTTGCCTTCGGATCTGAGGTAGAAGGTATACCCATAAGTTTCTTTAGGGTATCCTATGAAGACGCATTTTTCCGACTTGGGTTCGAGCTTTTCAGGTTGAAGTTTCTTGACATAAGCATCGCATCCCCAAACTTTTAGAAACGACAGCTTAGGTTTCTTCCCAAACCATAATTCATACGGTGTCGTCTCAACGGATTTCGACGGAGCCCTATTTAAAGTGAATGCGGCAGTCTCTAAAGCATAGCCCCAAAAAGATAGCGGTAAATCGGTAAGAGACATCATAGATCGCACCATATCTAATAAAGTGCGATTACGACGTTCGGACACACCATTACGCTGAGGTGTTCCAGGCGGCGTGAGTTGTGAAACTATTCCACATTTTCTTAAGTGTGTGCCAAATTCGTGACTCAAGTATTCTCCTCCACGATCTGATCGTAGAAACTTGATTTTCCTGTCACGTTGATTCTCAACCTCACTCTGAAATTCCTTGAACTTTTCAAAGGTTTCAGACTTGTGTTTCATTAAGTAGACATACCCATATCTACTCAAGTCATCAGTGAGGGTGAGAACATAACGATAGCCACCGCGAGCCTCAACACTCATTGGACCGCACACATCAGTATGTATGATTTCCAATAAGTTGGTTGCTCGCTCCATTGTTCCTGAGAACGGAGTCTTGGTCATTTTACCCATGAGGCATGGTTCGCACGTGTCAAATGATTCATAATCAAGAGACTCTAAAAGTCCATCTGCATGGAGCTTCTTCATGCGTTTGACACCTATGTGACCAAGGCGGCAGTGCCACAAGTATGTGGGACTATCATTATCAACTTTACATCTTTTGGTACTCACACTATGAATATGTGTAGTAATACGCTCGAGATTCATTAAGAATAAACCATTGACTATCGGAGCATGACCATAAAACATATCTCTCATATAAATAGAACAACCATTATTCTCGGATTTAAATGAGTAGCCATCTCGTATTAAACGAGATCCTGATACAATGTTCATGCTCAGACATGGCACTAAATAACAATTATTGAGGTTTATAACTAATCCCGTAGGTAAATGTAGAGGTAGCGTGCCGACGGCGATCACATCGACCTTGGAACCATTCCCGACGCGCATCGTCACCTCGTCCTTCTCCAGTTTCCGTTTATTCCGCAGCTCCTGTGGTGAGTTACAAATATGAGTAACGGCACCGGTATCAAATACCCAGGAGTTACTACGAGT
Organism: Triticum urartu; assembly: GCF_003073215.2. Classification (NCBI taxonomy): domain Eukaryota; kingdom Viridiplantae; phylum Streptophyta; class Magnoliopsida; order Poales; family Poaceae; genus Triticum; species Triticum urartu. The sequence goes on along the minus strand of NW_024114617.1, from coordinate 14,156 downwards.
ACTGGTAAGGTACACATCAATCACATGTATATCAAATATACCTTTGGTGTTGCCGGCCTTCTTATCCGCTAAGTATTTGGGGCAGTTCCGCTTCCAGTGACCCTTCCCTTTGCAATAAAAGCACTCTGTCTCAGGCTTGGGTCCATTCTTTGACTTCTTCCCGACAGCTTGCTTGCCGGGCGCAGCAACTTCCTTGCCGTCCTTCTTGAAGTTCTTTTTACCCTTGCCCTTCTTGAACTTAGTGGTTTTATTCATCATCAACACTTGATGTTCCTTCTTGACTTCTACCTCTGCTGATTTCAGCATAGCAAATACTTCAGGAATGGTCTTTACCATCCCCTGCATATTGAAGTTCATCACAAAGCTCTTGTAGCTTGGTGGAAGCGACTGGAGGATTCTGTCAATGACCGCGTCATCCGGGAGATTAACTCCCAGCTGAGTCAAGCGGTTATGTAACCCAGACATAGTGAGTATGTGCTCACTGACAGAACTATTTTCCTCCATCTTACAGCTGAAGAACTTATCGGAGACTTCATATCTCTCGATCCGGGCATGAGCTTGAAAAACCATTTTTAGCTCTTCGAACATCTCATATGCTCCATGTCTCTCAAAACGCTTTTGGAGCCCCGGCTCTAAGCTGTAAAGCATGCCGCACTGAACGAGGGAGTAGTCATCAGTACGTGTCTGCCAAGCGTTCATAGCGTCTTGGTTCTGTGGGACGGGTGGATCACCTAGCGGTGCTTGTAGGACATAATCTTTCTTGGCAGCTATGAGGATGATCCTCAGGTTCCGGACCCAGTCCGTATAGTTGCTGCCATCGTCTTTCAGCTTGGTTTTCTCTAGGAACGCGTTGAAATTGAATACAACGTTGGCCATTTGATCTACAGGACATATTGTAAAGATTTTAGACTAAGTTCATGATAATTAAGTTCATCTAATCAAATTATTAATGAACTCCCACTCAGATTAGACATCCCTCTAGTCATCTAAGTGTTACACGATCCAGTCGACTAAGCCGTGTCCGATTAACACGTGAGACGGACTAGTCATCGTCGGTGAACATCTCCATGTTGATCGTATCTTCCATACGACTCGTGTTCGACCTTTCGGTCTCTGTGTTCCGAGGCCATGTCTTCACATGCTTAGGCTCGTCAAGTTAACCCTAAGTGTTTTTGCATGTGTAAAACTTCTTACACCCGTTGTATGTGAACGAAAGGATCTATCACACCCGATTAACACGTGGTGCTTCGAAGCGACGAACTGTAGCAACGGTGCACAGTTAGGGGAGAACACTTCTTGAAATTGTTGTAAGGGATCATCTTATTCACTACCGTCGTTCTAAGTAAACAAGATGCAAAACATGATAAACATCATATGCAATCAAATAATAATAGTGACATGATATGGCCAATGTCACATAGCTCCTTTGATCTCCATCTTGGGGCTCCATGATCATCTATTACAAGAACATGATCAATCTCATACATCACATATATCATTCATCACATCCTTTTGGCCATATCACATCACATAGCATACCCTGCAAAAACAAGTTAGACGTCCTCTAATTGTTGTTTGCATGTTTTACGTGGCTGCTATGGGTTTCTAGCAAGAACGTTTCTTACCTACGCAATGACCACAACGTGATATGCCAATTGCTATTTACCCTTCATAAGGACCCTTTTCATCGAATCCGATCCGACTAAAGTAGGAGAGACAGACACCCGCTAGCCACCTTATGCAACTAGTGCATGTCAGTCGGTGGAACCTGTCTCACGTAAGAGTACGTGTAAGGTCGGTCCGGGCCGCTTCATCCCACGATGCCGCCGAATCAAGATAAGACTAAACGGCAAGCATATTGAACAAAATCAACGCCCACACTACTTGTGTTCTACTCTCGTGCAAAGAGAACTACGCATAGACCTAGCTCATGATGCCACTGTTGGGGAACGTTGCAGAAAACAAAAATTTTCCTACTGTTTCACCAAGATCCATCTAGAGTTCATCTAGCAACGAGTGATTAGATGCATCTACGTACCTTGTAGATCGCGAGCGGAAGCGTTCAAAGAACGGGGATGATGTAGTCGAACACGACGTGATTCAAATCACCGATGATCAAGCACCGAACGGACGGTGCCTCCGCGTTCAACACACGTACGGAACGGATGACGTCTCCTCCTTTCTTGATCCAGCAAGGGGGGAAGAGAGGTTGATGAAGATCCAGCAGCACGACGGCGTGGTGGTGGATGCAGGGCGTCACAGTAGCAGGGCTTCGCCTATACTACGAGAGAGAGACGTAACGGGGAGAGAGGAAGCACCAAAGGCTGAGGTATGAAATCCCTCCTCTCCCCCACTATATATAGGAGGGCCAAGGGGGGGTGGTGCGCAGCCTAGGAGATCCAATCTCCTAGGTGCGGCGGCCAGGGGAGGGTTTCCCTCCCCCCCAAGGCACCTCGGGGTGCCTTCCACCACTTGGACTCCTCCGTGGTGGAAACCCTAGGCGCATGGGCCTAGTAGGGCTGGTGCCCTTGGCCCATGAAGGCCAAGGCGCACCCCCTACAGCCCATGTGGCCCCCCGGGACAGGTGGCCCCACCCGGTGGGCCCCCGGGACCCCTCCGGTGGTCCCGGTACAATACCGATAACTCCGAAACTTGTCCCGATGGCCGAAACAGCACTTCCTATATATAATTCTTTACCTCCGGACCATTCCGGAACTCCTCGTGACGTCCGGGATCTCATCCGGGACTCCGAACAACATTCGGGTTACTGCATATTCATATCTTCATAACCCTAGCGTCACCGAACCTTAAGTGTGTAGACCCTACGGGTTCGGGAGACAAGCAGACATGACCGAGACGACTCTCCGGTCAATAACCAACAGCGGGATCTGGATACCCATGATGGCTCCCACATGCTCCACGATGATCTCATCGGATGAACCACGATGTCGAGGATTAATCAACCCCGTATACAATTCCCTTTGTCAATCGGTATGTTACTTGCCCGAGACTCGATCGTCGGTATCCCAATACCTTGTTCAATCTCGTTACCGGCAAGTCACTTTACTCGTACCGTAATGCATGATCCCGTGATCAACCACTTGGTCACCTTGAGCTCATAATGATGATGCATTACCGAGTGGGCCCAGTGATACCTCTCCGTTATCCAGAGTGACAAATCCCAGTCTCGATCCGTGTCAACCCAACAGACACTTTCGGAGATACCTATAATGCACCTTTATAGTCACCCAGTTACGTTGTGACGTTTGATACACCCAAAGCACTCCTACGGTATCCGGGAGTTACACGATCTCATGGTCAAAGGAAAAGATACTTGACATTGGAAAAGCTCTAGCAAACGAACTACACGATCTTTGTGCTATGCTTAGGATTGGGTCTTGTCCATCACATCATTCTCCTAATGATGTGATCCCGTTATCAATGACATCCAATGTCCATAGCCAGGAAATCATGACTATCTGTTGATCAACGAGCTAGTCAACTAGAGGCTTACTAGGGACATATTATGGTCTATGTATTCACACGTGTATTACGATTTCCGGATAATACAGTTATAGCATGAATATAGACAATTATCATGAACAAAGAAATATAATAGTAATGCTTTTATTATTGCCTCTAGGGCATATTTCCAACACATGATCGCCGCAGAGTGCTGTCGGGAATTCACCCCATCTGCCATCACTCGAAACCCGGGGTCAGCCGCCCACTTGAGCGGCGTACCAAGGTCCCAGGCAGATTGCTGGAGGCATGGGGGATTTGAGATCTTGCCGCCCAAGCTCATGGGAGAAAGGGTTGGAGAGACCAGAACGCCCTCCACTTGACTCTGCTCGCCGACGAGGGTGAGCTCATCTCCGCGCGCGCCCACGCAATCACATCCTCTGGTGAAATCTCTTCCCCCACCATCATCCGATCCATCTCTTCCTCCGACGCCTCCACGCAGATCCGCGTGACTAGCTTGATCTTCGAGTCCCCCCTGAGAGGAAGCCGCATCGTCCTCCTCATACGCGCGCGATGCATCTCCTCCGCCATCTCTTCCCCGTCGTATCGCGTCCCCTCCCCCCTCCTCTCCATAGTGAGTCAACGGGCGTGGGGGAGAAGCCAATACAACCAACGGCTGAGGGGGAGGAGTCAGCGTGACCGACGAGGAGGCTGCGGCGCGCCGGCGTGCGGGGTTCATCGGCGGGATCTGCCGGATCTGGTGGCTACGGTGGTAGGTGGACGGGGCGAGGCAGGTTGCGTGCACGAGACCGAGACCGAGAGCGGTCATTTCAATATCTATCCAGGCAATACATTTAGCTCCATCAATTAACATGAGCAGAACAGTCCAGCCCAATTTTCCTTCAATCTGAACCCCATGACGTGCAAAGGCAGCCCCTCTTCAACGGCAAGTAAACAGAGTGCATGTGCGCTCCCAGACTCACAATACCAATGAAACTCGATTGACCATGTGTTATGGGTAAGCTAGCAATGCCAACACGCTACAACAAATCTGAGCCAACAAAATTCAACCTCGTCCTTGGCTAACCAGAGGTACTAATGGATTTCAGAGTTAGACCAAAAAGGCGTAGACGAGCACCATCTTAAACTGCAGGTCTCGTGTGTTTCTAGTCAATTCAAGGATTGTGGCCAATGCCTATAATATGTCATACATGGGGAGCGGATGTAGTCCATCACGTCGCTAGTAATGGCTGCTTTATTGAACATTGTCCATGGTCCGGCGCGCTTCAGATTGTCATAACATACATCGAAGCGAACATGTATTAGTGAGGGTGCCAAGCAAACTGAGACGCCCATGTCAATGACACGGCAGGCGAGTTAAGGGGATACGTAGCTATTGGGGATGTGCCGTCGCGGCCGACCCGGCAAGCAGGTCCTGACCAGCCTGCCGCCGAGCGAGGGAATAGTGCCTAGGAGCCATCTGCGGTACTTCTCGTACACCATGAAGTAGATAGCTTTGGAACAGAATACGTATCGAACGTTGTTGATGTTCCTGCGGTAGAGCTCCTTGAGGACCTCGCGGTGGTTGATTTCCAGCAGCCTCCTGAAGGCCGGGAGAGATTTACTCGATCGAGAGGCATGGAGGCCGTCTTCGCTGTCATGCCGGCGATGTTGGCGGGGAGCATCTCCTCGTAGTCGGCTATGTCTGTCCCAGAACCATCAGCGCTTAATACGCCTCCTCAGCCTCGTCATTGACCAGGTGGGTGCTCATGCGCGTGCTGGATTTTGCCGGGTTGCGCCGATGGGCTGATGGCCTTGGATTCCGCCGCGACCGACGCCATCCATCCGAGGAGAGGATGGGCTCCGGTAGCCGGAGATGGGGTGAGTGGTGGCGCTAGGTCGGGTAGCAGGGGATTTGGGGTTGCGGTCGAGAAAAATAGAAACGAAACAGCAGCTCGATCCCCTCCTCCGAAACGACGACAGAGAGAAGAACATCTCCACTTACCTAAAGAAGATCGACAGTGACCCCTACGTTGGCGCGTCAATCGTGGCCTTGTACCGCTGGCGACACGGATTTGCATCCCCGTACCTATAGACGGGTCGGAGCTCTCCCGCTGCACCACCGTTGAAGCTTGTGTAGAGGGCGCCACCGGCCTCAGCTTCGGTCCATCCGTCCTCCTTCCCTCCTGATTAATAAAAAAAATTAAGCATAAAGGATACCTTGTCCGCAATGAATCTAAATAATGTGTCTACATTTCCTTTTTAAGCAGTATATTTATGACCAAACTTGATGCCTTGGTCGAGCCCAGTACGATAAAGTGGCATTTTGTGAACCGATGTTTAATCAGTTCAGAATATGGAAATAAAAGGCATAAATCTTTAAGTCATTGTTAGTGGGGCAAAAAGATGTCATTATCGCGATCTCCATTCGTCAAACTCTATTAGTTGTGACTTGGTATAACCATGAGGTGTTTTCTCAATTTCCTGCTTCTACTCTCTCATCACAATAAGCACCGGCGGACCTCCCTGGTGGGCAGGGTATGGCGCCTGCCATACCTTAATTTTGCCGTACCTTAATTTTGAGCAAAAAAAATTTATATGTATGCATCGATACAGAGGCTGCTTTGTCCATCGATCGCTAATAGAAAAGGCTGCATCGTCGTTCACTCGTTCTTATGGGCCAACGCGGCCAGTGGCCTGATGGGCTGAGACAGCCAGCCACCCACGAAACGACGAGTCACGGCTGGCCTGGCCAGGTTCGAGCGTAGGATTTTCTCTCGTCTCGACCACTACTCGACCTTTCGACACGACGCTACGTGGCAACCCTAGCGAGCGGCGGCGGCGGCTGGCCAGGTCGCCAGGAGCCCAGGGGGCAGGAGCGGCGGCGGCGGCGACTGCCCAAGGCAGCGGCACCGCGGGAGCAAGTGACGGCGGCGCAAGTGGTGGCGCAAGCCGGGGCCTAGGCGCCTAGCGGTGGCGGCAGCAGCGGTCCGGTAGTCCAGCCACTTCTGACTCCGGCGCAGTTCCGGCCAGATTGCAAGAAGATGGAAAAGAAAGGAAAGGGAATAAAGGAAAGGGTAGGAGGTAATTTTTGAACTTTTCTGAATTTTTATAGCAAATTTAACAGTAGCTGTAGCTTGAAGCATATTGTAGATTTGTAATGACCGAATGGATGATATTTTAACAGTAGCTTAAAGCAGATTTGTAACAAAATTTAACAGCAGCTTGAAGCCTTAAATTCAATGTGAATAAGCCTGCTAGGCTCACAGAGATTTATCATGAGGATTTCTCAGATTATGAACGTGACCATATAGTTGATAACCTAGAGCTATTCATTATCCATATGAGAAGAATTGAAGACTTTAGAGCTTGTCATGATATTGCAAGCCTAGCTAAAAAGATGGTTGAGCTTGAAAGCATGTTATGTTTCCCGCTGTTTATCGTCTCATTGAGTTGGCATTGCTACTCCCGGTAGCGACGGCAACAGTTAAAAGAGCCTTCTCATCAATGAAATTGCGCAGCAAGATGTCTGATGGCTGGCTTAATGACTTGATGGTGTGTTACATTGAGCAAGAGATCTTCAAAAGTATTGATCTTGGTAAAATTAAGAAAGATTTTTAGAAGGAGGATAGGGCACTGCCATTGCCTGTGTCTACATTTTTATTGTATTTGATTATTGGTTTGTAGTGAGCATTGTTAGTGTGTATTGACTCCTTTGATTCGCATAAAAAAATTCTAGTAAGACTTCGCCCCATCTTAATTTTTTTTCGTGGTCCGCCTCTGACAATAAGTGGTGAAATATGATCATCTTTAGATGCTCGGTGGATCTCTCCTAATATTTCTATATATCTAGCAACAAGATGAGAGTTGCATCCATGAGCAAAAGATCTCCTTGGCTTCTCAAATGCATAGAATTTGGCAGACAATGATATGTTAGGTGACGCGCCGGTGCCGAGGACTTCTCAAAAGATCTCAGTTTTTTTGGTACTTTTTGGATTTCCTAGTTGGTTTTATTATTTTTCCTTTTTTTTCTTTTTATTTTATTTTATGTTCATTTACTTATTTAATTTTCTATAAAGTTAAATTTTGAAACCTTTTTAGATTTCTAATATTCTCCTAAAGTCATGAAATAGTTTCAAATTTGTGAATTTTTAAAATGTCTTGAACTTTTCAAAATTCATGAAAGATTTTAAAATCATGGACTTTTTCCTCAATTCATGAAATTTTCAAATCCATAATCTTTTTTTAAATAGTTGAACTTTTTCACATTATTGAACTTTTGAAATTCATGAACAATTTTCAAATTCGTAAAGTTTTTTAAATTCACAATATTTTTTCAAATCCACATACTTTTATCAAATTTGCAAACTTTCTTCAAATTGCTTAATCTATTCAAATCTATGAACCCTCTCCAAATCCGTGGGCGTCTTTTAAATTGAAAAGTCAATACGTGATTGGTTTTTTTTCTTAAAAAATAGAGCAGCACCCGAAAAAAAACTAGGTAGGTGAACACATGTCTGACCAGTCAGCAAGCGAACTGAGCGGTCCAAACTAGAAAGCGGGCAATCCCAGTCATAAATGGTCCACGGCCTACGGGACGGCCACTAGAGTGCTATGTGTTAATTCCGCGCCTGAAACGCTCATTAGGAGGACTCATCTCGCTGGGTGCACCAATGTCGCCCTTATAGTGAGATGAAGGGAACCACCGAGTAAAGGGCAGCACGAGATGAACAGTACGGGTGCGCTAGATGTCACAGCCTCATTTCTTTTTCATGTTTTTTGTATCTGTTTTTATTCCTTCTTTTTTACTTTTGGTTACACTTCCAAAAACTCTGATCATATATATACAATAAATAATGTTTTTAAATGTTAATCACGCATTTCAAAAATTATAAATGTGTATAGAAAAAATGTTGACCAAGTATACGAAAAATGCATACAAAACAATATATAATGCGTGTGAAAAAGTTGATCATGAATTTAAAATTGTTAATCGGGCATTTAAAAATAGTAAACAAGTATTTAAAAATAAAAATCAAGCATTTCAAAAATGTTAAATGTGAGAAAAAATTGACCATATATTCAGAAAATCTTGCATTTAAAAAAATGTTAATCAAACTGGAAAATGTTAAATGTCTATAGAAAAAAAGTTGACCATGTATCAATTTTTGTTTAATCTTGTACTTAAAAATTTTGTTTAATCTTGTACTTGAAATTTGTATAAAAAAGCAGACATAAAAAATATAAGATTCAAAAAATGTTTATTGTATTTTAAAAAATGATAAACATGTATATAAAAAATGTTTGTACTGTATACGGAAAATGTTGAATGTGTACTAAAAATTTAGAAAAGCAAAAAAGGAAAAGGAAAGAAAGAAACAAGAAAACCCGATGAAAACCGAGAAAGAACAAAAACAGAAGAAAATAAGAAAGAAAAGGAAAAACCTAGTGAAAATCAAGAAAGAACAAAGAAAACCTATGAGAAAACAAAGAAAACTGAAAACTGAAGAAAGCCGTGAAAACTAGAAAACCTGTAAGAACAATGCAGAAATGAAGAAAAACGATGAACAACTAAAGAAAAGAAAAAGGATCCAATGAAAACTTATAAAGAAATGAAGAAACGGAAAATAAAAGAAACGATTGGTGCAGAAAAAAACAGTGAATTGGTCACTACCAAAACGTTCAAACCAGTGAAGCGTTCGCAAGAAGAAAAAAATAGAAAAATGGGTCGGCTTGGGATGTTTTTTTTTATCGAAATGGGTTTCCCCCCGCTCCATTTTATTATGAAAGGAGCAAAGCGCAAGTCGTCGAAGGACTGTTACAAGCATTTGGGACCTGCCCGAATGGCAGGACCAGAGTAAACTGAAAATAAAAGAAGTTCAGCGACCTAAGCGAGCACCTAGCCACGCAACACATCCACCATAAAGAAAGATTGACGAAAATGCAGAGTGCCAACTAAACAAAACAGAAGGACTACGCCCTCGACCAGCCCAAGACAAGGCAGTATCTAGGATATGCAGAGATCATCTGCTCCACTCTGAATGAGTCTTCAGCGCCTCGTCCCGGGTCCTCTTCTCACAGGCTCTCAGCGCAACGCACATGCAATCCTGAGCAGCTCGCCTCTTCGCCGGTCTAGGAGTTGAATGCATCTTCTCAGCACCACCGATTGGTCGCCCACACAGAGGATCTTCCATTGGTGCAATGACGAGCTGATCATCGCCAAGATTGCACGGGTGCTTGTCCACTGCACGCCATGAAAGCACATGTCATTAAGCATAGTCCAAATGCTCTAAATGGTAGCAACACAGGCAATATTGGTAACAGATTTTTTGTTATTTAGGTTCCAGAAGGAAGAAAGTTCATTCATATTATTAGGACTACTAAACTCAAAAGAGTCAGATACATCATTCCAAACTTGTTTAGCAACCACACACTCAAAAACATAGGTGACAGACAGTTTCATCCTCATCACAGAACAAACATTTTAGATTTTCCACCTCCCTCCTTTTATTCAGGTTATCTCTGGTAAGAATCTTGTTATGAAAAGCTAGACAAAGAAAAACTAAATATCTGTGAGGCACAACGATTTTCCAGAATTTTTTCCAAATAGGGGTAGATACCCCACCCCAGTTAATCATGTTATAAAATGATTTAACCGAATAGATCCCTGATGATTCCAACCTCCAAATGGGTTGGTCCACCTCACCAGTAATAGGTATGTCAGAAATGATTCAGATCAAGTCATGCCATCTCTCCATAAACCCAGGCTCCACACATCTGTTGAAGGTAAGTTTTAGAGTAGAACCATCCCACACCTCAGAAACTGCACAATACAGCTGTTGGCAGATTTCATACACATCCCAGAATTGGGTTTTGAGGGAAGAATCCCCCGCCCAAACGTCATCCCAAAAGCTTATCTTTTCACCACTCCCCAGTTTCCATTTATAAAAAGGTCTAATCCCCTCCAAAGCCCAGGTGACCCCCTTCCAGAAGGGAGAGCCCACACCCTGCTTAGCCCACAATACATTTGGGTTGGCAGTTTTGTATTTGTGGTCAACCAGCCTAACCCGGTTTTTGTCACTGTCCATAAAATATCTTTTAGCCCAGGAGGCTAGCAAGGCCATATTGAATTCTCTTAGGTTAGGTACCCCCAGAACACCAAAGTCCTTTTTCTGAGAGATTAACCCCCAGTTAGCAAGATGATACTTATGCTCATCCCCTAGGTTCCCCCAGAAAAAGTGTGCCATCTGTGAAGTGATGGCCTTGATTGCCCATTTGGAAAACTTGATGACAGACATTAGATACATAGGGATACTGGCAATACATGCCTTGAGGAGGACTAACTTTGCTTCATAGCTAAGTAGTCTCCCTTTCCAACCACATATCCTTTTGATGATTTTGTCTATTATATATTGAATGTCTTCTCTCCTCAATTTGAGATAGTGTAAAGGAACTCCTAGGTATTTTAGAGGGAAATCCCCCAACTTACAGCAGAAAATTTGAGACAGTAGTTTAGCATCATTTACATCCATATTAATAGGCACTAACTCACATTTGTCATAATTGATTTTCAACCCATAAAGGTTTTCAAAGCAAGCAAGTAGCCATTTTAAATTCCTAACATATTCAGGTTTGGGGTTAAGAAAAAGGATTGTATCATCAGCATATTGTAGGCATATCAGTCCTTGTGGGACGATATGGGGAACAATCCCAGATATGATATTACTATTAACAGCTTTGGCCAACATATGAGAGAACACATCAGCCACCAAATTGAAAAGCGTGGGGGAACTTGGATCCCCTTGTTTTAGCCCCACCCCCCCACACACACACACAAAGTAAGGCCCAAGGACATCATTGATTTTAACGCAGAAGGAGCTTTGTTGCAAAATGGATAGGTTCCATCTAATCCACTTAGCTCCAAAGCCCCTAAAGGTTAGCATTTCCACTAGGAAATCCCAATTCACCCTATCATAAGCTTTTTCATAGTCTATTTTGAGAACAATCCCAGACTCTTTTGATTTATGGACTTCATGAATGGCCTCATGAGCAGTAACTACACTTTCTAGAATGAACCTGCCTCTCACAAAAGCAGATTGGCAGGGAGATAAGAGTATGGCCAACAGGGCCAACCCTGTTTGTCATAGCTTTACTAAAGATCTTAACAGAATAGTTACTCAAACAAATTGGTCTGAACTTCCTCATATTCTTGGCATCTGGCTCTTTAGGGATCAGAGTAACAATAGAATAGTTTAGTCTCTGGACATCCAGAGTCCCATTTTCAAAATCTCTAACCAGAGCCATAAAATCATGCTTGATCACCTCCCAAAAGTGTTGATAAAAGAGAAAAGATAGACCATCAGGGCCAGGGGCCCCACTAGCATATGACCCCATGATGGCCTCTTTAATTTCTTCTTCTGAGAAAGGTCTTTCCAGGGAAGCATTCTATGCATCTGTTACCATTTCTTCCTCAGACCAAAACTGGTCATCTAAGTGGATATTAGGTCTTGGCTCAAACCTAAAAAGGTTTTTATGAAAGTCAGTAGCTACCTCCAACATGTCTTTAGTGGAGTACACAGGCCCATTCAGGCCCTCCAGGACAGACAACTGATTTTTCCTTCTGCGTTGGTTAGCAACAGCATGGAAATAAGATGTGTTCCTATCCCCCTCTTTGATCTTCCTGTCTCTAGATCTCTGCCACATGGCAGTTTCCTCTTTCCTCCAGATTTCTTCAAGTTCCTCTTTGATTTGTTTCATTCAGAGGACATCCCCAGCATTGGTTCTGTTTTGTTCAGCAAAGATATCCAGGATATCAAACTCCTGGAGGAGGTCTTTCTTTTTCTTTTTCATGGCTGCTTCTAAGTTTATGCTCCAACCTTTAACACTTTTTCTAAAAAGCTTGGTTTTAAACTGCCAAGTCCCAATAGCAGTTGCACATGGTGAAGGTGTGGCCCAGATTTTTCCACCAAGGTTCTAAAATCTGGTTGTTCCAGCCACAATTTTTCAAATTTAAAAGGTTTAGATGGGTTACCATTACCCACCCCAGAATCAAGGAGAATTGGGGCATGGTCACTTCCCACCCTTGGAAGAGCACATAAGGTGGTGAGAGGGAAGTGACTGTCCCAACTAGTATCAGAGAAAACTCTGTCAATAGTGGCAAAGATGGGGCTGTCTTGATTATTACTCCAGGTATAAACCCTGTTAGCCAACTTATACTCCATAAGTCTCATTTATTAATCCAGTCATTGAACAAGAATGCCCAAGAAGTGTTTATATTACCTGAGGATTTATCTTTAGCTTCTCTGATCAGATTGAAATCTCCCCCCAATAAAACAGGATAACATAAGTTGTCCATACTCTCATGCAATTCAGCAATAAAGTCAAGCTTATCTACAACATAAGCTGTACCATAAACCACAATCAAATGCCAGCAAAACCCATCAGTTTTATTTTTCAAGGTTATGATAATACAGTAATTTTTACTACTTACACTAAGCACCTCAAAAAGATTGGTTTTGGTACCCACAAGGATACCCCCAGCAGAGCCTACAACAGGAAGTATATGCCAATCATAAACAGTAGAGCCAGCTAGGGCATTGAGAAAGGAGTCAGACAAGGTTTCTCTCTTAATTTCTTGAAAGCCTAAAAAATCAGGCTTATACTTACTAACTAAGTCAGATAGGCACTGTAATTTCCCTTTTTGGCCCAAACCTCTAATATTCCAAAAAAACACCAATCATGGAATTTTGAAAGGGTGTGTCAGACTAAAAAGTCCACCTCTCAAAGCATTCCCAGAGCCACCCATAGCACCAGCAGTGCCCCCTGGTGAGTAGGTGTTGGGAATGTCTCTTTTTGGAGTACAAACTCCATTATCAGTATTAGATCCAATGTCTAAACTATCAGGTAAGGATATTTGAGGATTCTGAGAAGCAAAAATAAGGCATTTTTCAGTTTCATCTCTAATAATTTTATTAATGATCTAATTTTTGTCTATCTCATCATCACCAATCTTAATGTTAACTGCAGAAGCATAAGCCTCCAAACTGGATGTAGATGCATCAGTAAATGACTTACTTTTAAAAGTGGGGGGGATCTCCAGGTTTTGTTTCATCTTGTAAGCTGCAGCTTTCTCCATGATATTTTGCCTGTTGTGGACCCTGGAACTCAGTCTTGGGGCAACCACTGGACCCCACTTGGGTTTGGGTGTAGCTTTTTCCTTGGTTTTATCCACAAGTTCCACTATCTTCAGGCCACCAGCTATGTGTGCGCCAACAGTAACCATTTCTTTATCAGGTTCAGCAGCTTCACTGTCAGTGTCAGAAGCAGAATCTTCCAGTTCCTTCAGCAGACCAGAACAATATATCTTTTGAGCAGATACAAGGGAAGTGGTAGCAGCAATCCCACGTGATGATGCAGCAATCAGGGTGACTTCATTTGTTCTGTTGTGTGGGATGCTGAGGGTTTTGATTGCCTCAGCATAGGGTATTGAGGAGCACATGCTCTGGGCCACATTATCTGGATCAATCTTCTTGATGATGCAGCAATCGGCTTGGGATGTTTGTAGAGGGCCAGCCTATAAATATGGGATTGTTTGTTTTAGATTAACCATCGCAGTAATTACAAAGGAGAGTAAGAAAGACAGGCTATCCAATCGTTGCAGACTATGCAATTTGTGAGCTCCTGCTTGTTTCTGG
>NW_024114616.1:0-39500 GCF_003073215.2 Triticum urartu | reverse complement strand
AAAGGAGAGAGATTTGATTCTTGTTCCCACAAGTTGTTTGCTCAAAATCCCTATGCATAGGAAGTGGGTTAGACTTAAATGTGCTAGTCATATTCTTCATGATGCTCTCTTTATGTTCAATTCTTATCTTTTATGTGAGCATCATTGAAATCATCATGCCTAGCTAGGGGCGTTAAACGATAGCGCTTGTTGGGAGGCAACCCAATTTTATTTTTGTTCCTTGCTTTTTGTTCCTGTTTAGTAATAAATAATTCATCTAGCCTCTGTTTAGATGTGGTTTTATGTTTTTAATTAGTGTTTGTGCCAAGTAGAACCTTTGGGAAGACTTGGGGAAAGTCTTGTTGATCATGCTGTAAAAAATAGAAACTTTAGCGCTCACGAGAATTGCTGCCATTTTTATTTGGAGAGTGCTATTTAGTTAATTCTTTTTGAAGATGATTAATAGACAAATTACTCAGGTCCACAATTTATTTGAGAATTTTATGAGTTCCAGAAGTATACGTTTGATCCAGATTACTACAGACTGTTCTGTTTTTGACAGATTCTGTTTTTCGATGTGTTGTTTGCTTATTTTGATGAATCTATGAGTAGTATCGGAGGGTATGAACCATAGATAAGTTGGAATACAGTAGATATTACACCAATATGAATTTAGAATGAGTTCACAACAGTACCTAAGTGGTGATTTATTTTCTTATACTAACGGAGCTTACGAGTTTTCTGTTAAGTTTTGTGTTGTGAAGTTTTCAAGTTTTGGGTAAAGATTTGATGGACTATGGAATAAGGAGTGGCAAGAGCCTAAGCTTGGGGATCCAAGGCACCCCAAGGTAAAGCTTGGGGATGCCCCGGAAGGCATCCCCTCTTTCGTCTTCGTTCATCGGTAACTTTACTTGGAGCTATATTTTTATTCACCACATGATATGTGTTTTGCTTGGAGCGTCAATTTATTTTGTTAGGATTTGCTTGCTGTTATTTAGAACAATGTTTTGCATCTTTTATTTCAATAAAAGTGGCATTGATAGCCTTTACTATGCCTATGTTACAAGTCTTCATGTTGCTGTTTGAAAACAGAAAGTTTACCGCTGTTGCAATAATTCCCTAGAAAAGTCAGAATGTGATAAAATGTTGAAACCTTTTGCATATTAAGCTCTGATAAATTTACTACAGTGGGAATTTTCTTTCATAATTTTTGGAGCTAGGGAAGTATGGATGTTGCTGCATTCTTTACAGACTGTCCTGTTTAGGCAGATTGCTGTTATGTTTGCATTGTTTGCATATGTTTGCTTCTTTAATGATTCTATTTGAGGATAGGACTATTAAATATGCAGAGGCATTTAGTATGCAATGTTGAATAATAATTTTAGTGATTTGCTACAGTATAGTATGATAAGGTTTTTGCAATGGTTTATACTAACTTATCTCACGAGTCCTTGTTGAGTTTTGTGTGGATGAAGCTTTTGAGATTTAGGGAGACCGTGATATGAGAGGAATTAAGGAGACACAAAAGCTCAAGCTTGGGGATGCCCAAGGCATCCCAAGATAATATTTCAAGAAGTCTCAAGCGTCTAAGCTTGGGGATGCCCCGGTTGGCATCCCACCTTTCTTCTTCAACAACTATCGGTTAGTATCGGTTGATCCTAAGTTTTTGCTTCTTCACATGATGTTTGCTATTCTTAGATGTCATTTTATTTTTGTTTTGCTTGCTGTTTGAATAAATATCAAGATCTGAAATCTTAAATGTTAGAGAGTCTTCACATATAGTTGCATATTATTCGACTACTCATTGATCTTCACTTATATCTTTCGGAGTAGTTTGTTTTTGCTCTAGTGCTTCACTTATATTTTTAGAGCACGGTGGTGGTTTTATTTTATAGAAATAGATGAACTCTCATGCTTCACTTATATTATTTTGAGATTCTTTAGAACAGCATGGTAATTTGCTTTGGTTATGAATTTAGTCCTAATATGATGGGCATCCAAGAGGGATATATAAAAACTTTCATCTAAGTGCATTGAATACTATGAGAAGTTTGATACTTGATGATTGTTTTGAGATATGAAGATGGTGATATTAGAGTCATGCTAGTTGAGTAGTTGTGAATTTGAGAATACTTGTGTTGAAGTTTGTGATTCCCGTAGCATGCACGTATGGTGAACCGTTATGTGATGAAGTCGGAGCATGATTTATTTATTGATTGTCCTCCTTATGAGTGGCGGTCGGGGACGAGCGATGGTCTTTTCCTACCAATCTATCCCCTAGGAGCATGCGCGTAGTACTTTGTTTCGATAACTAATAGATTTTTGCAATAAGTATGTGAGTTCTTTATGACTAATGTTGAGTCCATGGATTATACGCACTCTCACCCTTCCACCATTGCTAGCCTCTCTAGTACCGCGCAACTTTCGCCGGTACCATAAACCCACCATATACCTTCCTCAAAACAGCCACCATACCTACCTATTATGGCATTTCCATAGCCATTCCGAGATATATTGCCATGCAACTTTCCATCGTTCCGTTATTATGACACGCTTCATCATTGTCATATTGCTTTGCATGATCATGTAGTTGACATCGTATTTGTGGCAAAGCCACCGTTCATAATTCTTTCATACATGTCACTCATGTCATTGCACATCCCGGTACACCGCCGGAGGCATTCATATAGAGTCATATCTTGTTCTAAGTATCGAGTTGTAATTCTTGAGTTGTAAGTAAATAAAAGTGTGATGATCATCATTATTAGAGCATTGTCCCAGTGAGGAAAGGATGATGGAGACTATGATTCCCCCACAAGTCGGGATGAGACTCCGGACGAAAATAAATAAATAAAAGAGGCCAAAGAAGCCCAAATAAAAAGAAAAGAGGCCATAAAAAGAGAAAAGGCCCAAAAAAAATAAAAATGAGAGAAAAAGAGAGAAGGGGCAATGCTACTATCCTTTTACCACACTTGTGCTTCAAAGTAGCACCATGATCTTCATGATAGAGAGTCTCCTATGTTGTCACTTTCATATACTAGTGGGAATCTTTCATTATAGAACTTGGCTTGTATATTCCAATGATGGGCTTCCTCAAAATGCCCTAGGTCTTCGTGAGCAAGCGAGTTGGATGCACACCCACTAGTTTCTTTTGTTGAGCTTTCATACATTTATAGCTCTAGTGCATCCGTTGCATGGCAATCCCTACTCACTCACATTGATATCTATTGATGGGCATCTCCATAGCCCGTTGATACGCCTAGTTGATGTGAGACTATGTTCTCCTTTTTGTCTTCTCCACAACCACCATTCTATTCCACCTATAGTGCTATGTCCATGGCTCACGCTCATGTATTGCGTGAAGATTGAAAAAGTTTGAGAACATCAAAAGTATGAAACAATTGCTTGGCTTGTCATCGGGGTTGTGCATGATTTAAATATTTTGTGTGGTGAAGATGAGAGCATAGCCAGACTATATGATTTTGTAGGGATAGCTTTCTTTGGCCATGTTATTTTGAGAAGACATGATTGCTTATAGTATGCTTGAAGTATTATTATTTTTATGTCAATATTAAACTTTTGTCTTGAATCTTATGGATCTGAATATTCTTGCCACAATAAAGAAGATTACTTAGAGAAATATGTTAGGTAGCATTCCACATCAAAAATTCTGTTTTTATCATTTACCTACTCGAGGACGAGCAGGAATTAAGCTTGGGGATGCTGATACGTCTCCAACGTATCTATAATTTTTGATTGTTCCATGCTATTATATTATCAACCTTGGATGTTTTATATGCATTTATTGTTTGGGGAACGTAGTAATTTCAAAATTTTCCTACGCACACGCAAGATCATGGTGATGCATAGCAACGAGAGGGGAGAGTGTAATTTACGTACCCTTGTAGATCAACAGCGGAAGTGTTGACGCAACGTAGAGGAAGTAGTCGTACATCTTCCCGATCCGACCGATCCAAGCACCGTTACTCCGGCACCTCCGAGTTCTTAGCACACGTACAGCTCGATGACTATCCCCGGGCTCCGATCCAGCAAAGCGTCGGGGAGGAGTTCCGTCAGCACGACGGCGTGGTGACGATCTTGATGTTCTACCATCGCAGGGCTTCGCCTAAGCACTGCTACAATATGATCGAGGTGGAATATGGTGGCAGGGGGCACCGCACACGGCTAAGTAACGATCTCAATGATCAACTTGTGTGTCTAGGGTGCCCCCCTCCCTCTGTATATAAAGGAGCCAAGGGGGAGGGGGCGGCCGACCAGGAGGAGGGCGCAGGAGGAGTCCTACTCCTACCGGGAGTAGGACTCCCCCCCCAATCCTAGTTGGAATAGGATTCCCCGAGGGGGAAAGAGAGAGAGGGGGGTCGGCCACCTCTCCTTGTCCTAATAGGACTAGGGGAGGGGGGAGGCGCGCGGCCACCTTGGGCTGCCCCTTTCTCCTTTCCTCCAAAGCCCACTAAGGCCCATATGGCTTCCCGGGGGTTCCCGGTAACCTCCCGGTACTCCGTAAAATCCCGATTTCACCCGGAACACTTCCGATATCCAATATAGGCTTCCAATATATCAATCTTATGTCTCGACTTTCGAGACTCCTCGTCATGTCCGTGATCACATCCGGGACCTCCGAACTAATCTTCGGTTACATCAAAAGCATAAACTCATAATAACTGTCATCGTAACGTTAAGCGTGCGGGACCCTACGGTTCGAGAACAATGTAGACAATGACCGAGAACACATCTCCGGTCAATAACCCAATAGTGGGACCTGATGCCCATATTGGCTCCTACATATCTACGAAGATCTTTATCGGTCAGACCGCATAACAACATACGTTGTTCCCTTTGTCATCGGTATGTTACTTGCCTGAGATTCGATCGTCGGTATCTAATACCTAGTTCAATCTCGTTACTGGCAAGTCTCTTTACTCGTTCTGTAATACATCATCCCACAACTAACTCATTAGTTGCAATGCTTGCAAGGCTTATGTGATGTGCATTACCGAGAGGGCCCAGAGATACCTCTCCGACAATCGGAGTGACAAATCCTAATCTCGAAATACGCCAACCCAACATCTACCTTTGGAGACACCTGTAGTACTCCTTTATAATCACACAGTTACGTTTTGACGTTTGGTAGCACCCAAAGTGTTCCTCCGGCAAAGGGGAGTTGCATAATCTCATAGTCATATGAACATTTATAAGTCATGAAGAAAGCAATAGCAACATACTAAACGATCGGGTGCTAAGCTAATGGAATGGGTCATGTCAATCACATCATTCTCCTAATAATGTGATCCCATTAATCAAATAACACATGTCTATGGTTAGGAAACATAACCATCTTTGATTAACGAGCTAGTCAAGTAGAGGCATACTAGTGACCTAGTTTGTCTATGTATTCACACATGTATTATGTTTCCGGTTAATACAATTCTAGCATGAATAATAAACATTTATCATGATATAAGGAAATAAATAATAACTTTATTATTGCCTCTAGGGCATATTTCCTTCATTATATGCTATTTTATATGATTTTTGGGACTAACCTATTAACCTAGAGCCCAGTGCCAGTTTCTGTTTTTTCCTTGTTTTAGAGTATCGCAGAAAAGGAAAATCAAACGGAGTCCAATTGACCTGAAACTTCACGGAACTTATTTTTGGAAGGAAAGCAACCTGATGGACTTGGAGTGCATGTCAGGAAAGGAAGCTTCGAGCCACGAGGTAGGGCGCGCCCACCCCCCTAGGGCGCGCCCTCCACCCTCGTGGGCCCCTCGTGGCCCCCTGACGTACTTCTTCCGCCTATATATCTCCATATACCCTAAAAACATCCGGGAGCACAATAGATCGGGAGTTCCGCCGCCAGAAGCCTCCGTAGCCACCGAAAGCCAATCTAGACCCGTTCCGGCACCCTGCCGGAGGGGGCAATCCCTCTCCGGTGGCCATCTTCATCATCCCGGTGCTCTCCATGACGAGGAGGGAGTAGTTCTCCCTCGGGGCTGAGGGTATGTACCAGTAGCTATGTGTTTGATCTCTCTCTCTCTCTCTCTGTTCTTGAGGTGGTACGATCTTGATGTATCGCGAGCTTTGCTATTATAGTTGGATCTTATGTTTCTTCTCCCCTCTACTCTCTTGTAATGGATTGAGTTTTCCCCTTTGAAGTTATCTTATCGGATTGAGTCTTTAAAGATTTGAGAACACTTGATGTATGTCTTGCCGTGCGTATCTGTGGTGACAATGGGATACACGTGATTCACTTGATGTATGTTTTGGTGATCAACTTGCGGGTTCCGCCCATGAACCTATGCATAGGGGTTGGCACATGTTTTCGTCGTGATTCTCCGATAGAAACTTTGGGGCACTCTTTGAGGTTCTATGTGTTGGTTGAATAGATGAATCTGAGATTGTGTGATGCATATCGTATAATCATACCCACGGATACTTGAGGTGACATTGGAGTATCTAGGTGACATTAGGGTTTTGGTTGATTTGTGTCTTAAGGTGTTATTCTAGTACGAACTCTAGGGCTGTTTGTGACACCTATAGGAATAGCCCAACGGATTGATTGGAAAGAATAACTTTGAGGTGGTTTCGTACCCTACCATAATCTCTTCGTTTGCTCTCCGCTATTAGTGACTTTGGAGTGACTCTTTGTTGCATGTTGAGGGATAGTTATGTGATCCAATTATGTTATTATTGTTGAGAGGACTTGCACTAGTGAAAGTATGAACCCTAGGCCTTGTTTCCTAGCATTGCAATACCGTTTACGCTCACTTTTATCATTAGTTACCTTGCTGTTTTTATATTTTCAGATTTAGAAAAACCTTTATCTACCATCCATATACCACTTGTATCACCATCTCTTCGCCGAACTAGTGCACCTATACAATTTACCATTGTATTGTGTGTGTTGGGGACACAAGAGACTCTTTGTTATTTGGTTGCATGGTTGCTTGAGAGAGACCATCTTCATCCTACGCCTCCTACGGATTGATAAACCTTAGGTCATCCACTTGAGGGAAATTTGCTACTGTCCTACAAACCTCTGCACTTGGAGGCCCAACAACATCTACAAGAAGAAGGTTGTGTAGTAGACATCAGTATTTTTCATATTTTCTGAAAAGTTGCTCTGTGAAGTTTCAGGTCATTCCGAGAACATTTGTTCCTGCACATAAATAACACCATGGTAATTCTGCTGAAAACAGCGTCAGTTCAGGTTAGTTCCATTTGAATCATGCAAGTTAGAGTCCAAAACAAGGGCAAAAGTGTTTGGAAAAGTAGATACGTTGGATACGTATCAATGAGTTGTTCATTACGAAGGTACGTGGTTTGTTACTATCTCGCTACACTTTCTATACTGTCATTACATAGTAATACTAGTGGTTTGCATGTGAATTTATTTGCAGGGTGGACCTACATTGGAGGTGCGGGACAGGATTCAATGATTGGATGCTCAATTCCGGTTCTATCGATTTCACCTCTTCCATCACTGCGAACATGAATATCCTTGGTCTGATGAAGAATAGGCGCTATATTTCTACGTTGAACCAACAAATCAATTCAGTTTGAAATTGTCCAGGGCAAAACATGACTGTATCAAATTGTACTAGTTGGTTTTGAATTTGGGATACTAATGTGAACATATTACAATGCCAGGCCTGTGAGTCTCGTGTGAACATTTCGAACGGATCGGCTCTTACTGTTGCGCATAGCATGATCCTTATTTTAGTGTTCTCGGTGTTTACAAGTTACTAACAGTTCCTTATTTCTGTTCGCTCAGTGTTTACAAGTTACTGATCGATCACTAGCTAGCCTACTAGTGCGCTCCTAGCAGTTTTAGTTGCAACGCAAGATTCGAAGTGGCAGTTTTTTGAATAAAAATGCCTACCTCTGAAGAAACTGACAAGATCCTCTGAAGAAAATGTCATGCGAATCTGTAGAAACTGCCAGCAAAAACGTTTGCAAATGCCTTATCTCCCAGCGAATGTTCATCAGCTAATGTGATCCTACGCGTACACCATACGACCTACTCGATCCTACACGTACACTATCCGACCTACTCGATCCTACACGGATAAATAGCGGATCACGCACGTACTACCTCCTTTGCGGTTTGCAGCGCTCAATTCAAAAAATGACCTACT
The DNA here is from genome assembly GCF_003073215.2 of Triticum urartu. NCBI lineage: Eukaryota > Viridiplantae > Streptophyta > Magnoliopsida > Poales > Poaceae > Triticum > Triticum urartu. The sequence continues at coordinate 31,362 of NW_024114616.1, read as the reverse complement.
CGATCCTACACGAATAAATAGCGGATCACGCATGTACTACCTACTTTTCGGTTTGCAGGGCTTAATTCAAAAATCTCACCAACCAAGGTAGATGATGAGTGGTGGAATCATTTTTTACAAGGAGGGATTACCTCATCTGGATGATTTGACTGCACTCATTCCACCGTCATGCCGGCATGCGACCCAGCACGGACGGGATGCACCACTTACGGGACGGGACGACGCAGTCATAATTTCAGTTTTTCTAGTTTTCCATGGCAAGCTGGCGTGCTAAGCCATGCCTACTTATGCATTGAATTTTGATGACCGGAATGAAAGTCGCATTTCCCGCGACATGCTGGTTCGCCTACCTTCCGCCTATAATTACTGTTTACTGGCCTTCTCCGGTGGCACCATCACCCAACTCGCCCGATCCTCATAAGCCCCCACCGGCCCAATGTCGCTCGCCACTTATCCTCACATTCACCACGTCCGCCATGCCCCCGCCCATCCGCGATAGGCGACGCCGGAGGCGGTCACTGCCAGAACTAGTGTTCAGTTTTTCACCGGAAGGCAGATGGAGGGAGGAGGCATTCTATTGGTCTTTAGATGGAAATGCGGAGTATGAGGAGTTGTTGGAGCGTGACCGCCTGGCGAAGGAGAAACGTATCACCGATTTGCGCCGCTAGTGGGACATGGAGCAGCAGCGCACCGATGCTCTGAGTCATGAGCAGAGCGCCCGCAACTAGGCCGACTACGTGGAGGTCGGCGCTCGGCAAATAGCCTTGGAGGCTGTCAGGCACGCATGCATTCGCGACGCCGGATTTTACTACCAGCTCGTCAAGTGGGTTTCCCGCTTAGAAGCCGAAGCTTCGGTGGACCATGCCGGCATGGAAAGGGCCAACGCGCGCGAGCAACGCGCCCTATCGCACCTCTGGCAAGTCCGAGGCGAGGTGGAGGACGCCGGTGCCGGCGTTTAGCGTGTACCGCAGATGGTGGCCGACATCGTCTAGTTAGCTAAGAGTAAGTTAGTACTTGTACACTACTAGAGTATTAGTGGGAGTAGATAGTTAACTTGGCTATGATGGTTGTCAACGTGGAAGTTCAATACTCTATATCTGGATCAGACCTGTTACTTTTCTCTGAATGTTGAACTTTCCATTTGAACGTATGGAATGGGCTATTAATTTTTTAAATGGGCTGTATTTGTCTCACATGGGTTTAGAGGCTGACTTGTGGGCCTACCAGGTTGATGCGTACACAATCAGGAGATGATTGTACGTGGAGAGGATGACAGCAGGGACCCACCAAGGTCATGGTAGTACGCAAGCAAGTGCCTCCTTATTTCAAGCCAATAAAAAAATGGCTCCTCCTAATGGATTTCTGACATGTGGGTCCCATGCCATTGTCAATGTAGTCAATAAACGAGAGAATTGCACAACGAGCGGCTGACACCAGGGACCCAGCAGCTCGCCTAGTTATTTTTGTTTTGGGTTAATTTGATAAATGCCACTCCAAATCTGGTGATTCTGGGAAATGCCACTGCAATTTCCAAACTTTGAAAAATGCCATTTCCAGTGGCATTTTTCAAAGTCTAGAGTGGCATTTTTCGAAGTTTGCAAAAATTGCAGTGGTGTTTTTCAAAGTTTGCAAAAATTGCAGTGGCATTTTTCAAGGTTTGGAAATTGCAGTGGCATTTTTATGAATCGCCATAATTGGAGTGACATTTATCTAATTTGTTTTTGAGACGGAAGCAGGGTGTCAACTGGTTTGTGCGGGACACTATGGCCTGTCTAGACAACCTTTTCTTTTATGTTTACCACAAGAGTACTGTACGTAGAAAGGCTGACAGCTGGGTCCACGGCCACAACCTAGTTTTTTGTGATTTGTCAAGTAAGTCACTTTGTCAGGCCTGTTGGGCTGCAAATCTTTCAAGACGAGGAGAGCTTCATTCGGCTGGCCGAGAAAATGGCCTATCAGTAATGAGAAATGGGTTGTACATTTTTAAAACACATCAAACCGGCAATTAGTTTCAAATTTCTTTTTTTTCATTTCAAAATTTTAAAATTGCATTGAATTTTATGCGTGGATAATCTGTTGGATTTTATATTGATACACATTTATTTTTAAAATCAGTTTGAATGTGACTCGAAATTTCAGGATTAAAAATAGTTCAGACCGCATCGAAATATGCAAAATTTCGTATAATTTTTTAACCGTGGCCACAATGTGAGCTGTAATGCTAACAAAAAGAATATGGGCTCAAAAAAACCTTAAGAATTAGCAAATGGGTTGTAAATTATTAGAAATAATGGCAGATGGGTTGTATGCTGTTTTCCACAGATTTGAGGCTTTCCTAAAAAAAGGTTGACGCACAAGCAGTGACTGTTGGATGTCCATCCAACGGCCGTCGTGCTTCTTCAATCTCTGCTCTTCCTGCTCCAGCCGCTCAAACAAGCGTCGGCGGGACTGCCTGCTCCCTCCTCCCACGGCCGGCTGTGCTGCCGCGTAGGCCTCATCGACCCACCGTACTCCCATCGCTGGCCTAGCCATCCCTCTACTCACCCACACCTGTTGTTATTCTCCGGCAACGGCAGACGAACCAGTAAACCCTCGTACGCCCCTCCGCGTGGGAAACAACTGCCGAGTCTACCTTGGCTCCATGTCGTTCCCTTCCTAGGCCTCGCCGTCGTCCACTGCCCTGGTGCTCTCGGCGCGGCGTGGTCAACATGGTCAATGAACGACATGCATCAGAAGTGGATTGTACGTGGAGAGGCTAACGGCTGGGTCCACGGCCGCACGCAAGGAAATGCCTCCTTATTACGCGCAAAATAATGATTCCTCCACCTGACAGCTGGGACCCACCGGAAGGGCCTCTGTATTTCGCGAAAAAATGTTCCTCCCGCTGACAGGTCGGACCCACCAGCTATATCTTCGCATGCAAGGAAGTGCCTCCTTAGTACGCACAAAAAAAATGAATCTCCCCCTGCTAGCTGGGACCCACCATAGTGGGAGGCTGACTTGTGGGCCTACTAAGATGACAGGGACGGAGGGCTTTGTCAACTTAGTCAATATGAACGATTCTAGCTCCAATGACCGTACGATGTCCATCCAACGGCCATAGTGCTTCTTCAACCTCTAGTCTTCTTGCTCTAGCCGCCCAAACAAGCGTTGGTCGTGTCGCCTGCTCCTGCCTCCCGTGTCCGGCTGTGCTGCCACCGCTGGCCATGCCATCCCTCTATACTCACCCACACCTCCTGTTATTCTCCGACAACGGCAGCCTCACACCGCAGCCGAAGCAGTCAACCCACGTACTCCCTCCGCGTGGGCATCCACTTTCGGGTCTTCCCCGGCTCCGTGTCGCCCCCTTCCTAGGCCTCGCCGTCGTCCACCGCCCTGGTGCTTCGGCGCGGCGTGGTCAACATGGTCAATAACTGACTTCAATTGGAAGAGTACTGTATGTGGAGAGGCTGACAGTTGGGTCCACGGCAGCAGCAAGGAAGTCTCTCCTTATTACGCGCAAAATAATTATTCCTCCACCTGACAGCAGGGACCCACTGGACGGGCCACCGTATTTCGTGAAAAAAATGTCCCCCCTGACTGCTGGGACCCACCAGCTACATCTTTGCATGGAAGGAAGTGCCTGACAGTCAGGACCCACCTGGTCGAAGCGTACGTAGCATTGTCATTCTGGTCGCGAACGTGTACGTACATACGATCGGTCTGTCTGTGGGCTGCAGCGATGAACCGTGGCCGTGTAAGGAAGGGCACGTGCCGTAGTAGAGGTGTGCATGTGTCATAGTAGAGGCGCGCACGTAGCATGTACACGTACGTACAGCGGCCAGGGTGCAAGAAAGTAAATACGGCCATGTACGTACATACGGGCGGGGTCTCGAACGCCTACTCGCGCATACGTATGGCCAGGGCTCGTGTACATGGCTGGATCGGAACGGAGAAACTGCGTCATCGTTGTGTTCATGGGGAGGCAACGGAATGCGTCATGTTCATCAGGAGGCAACAGAATGCGTGGTGTTCATCGGGAGCTAACCGGCTTGGACGGAATAGCCGATGGAAACGAGGCATGGCGTACCGCAGAACGGAGGAAACGGCCTTGTGTTCGACCGGCCACGGACGAAAATTCATCGGGGGGGTTGGCATACCACAAAACGGAGGAAACAAACTTCTCTTGGACCTCCTACGGTCGAAACGGGGTCCTATTGATCGGGAGGGGTGTGGCGTACCACAAAACGGAGGAAACGGACTTGTGTTGGAGCGCTATGGTCGAAACGGGGGTCATGTTCATCGGGAGGGGTGTGGCGTACCACAAAACGGGACTCCATGGGATACTGTTCATCTCCACCGTCGACCTCCTCCAGCCTCCACGGGCTACTGTTCATCCACCGTCGACCTCCTCCAGCCTCCACCTGCTACTGTTCATCCACGGGTTCTTGTTCATCCAGCCTCCAGTGCTCCTCCACCGGCTACTGTTCAACCAGCCCTCTCCACGGGGTCCTGTTCGATCACCCCTCCATGGGCAACTGTTCATCCAACCCTCCACCGCCTACTATTCAACCAGCCCTCCACCGGCTACTGTTCAACCAGCCCTATACGGGGTCCTGTTCATCCAGCCATCCACACACGGGGTCCTGTTCATCCAGCCCTCCACACACGGGGTCCTGTTCATCCAGCCCTCCACACACGGGGTCCTGTTCATCCAACCCCCACTAGGAACTGTTCATCCAACCCCCCCCCAACAACGCTCACTGTTCATCTAGAGGCAGCATCAATCGGCTTCAGTTAGCAGTAGTAGCGAAGGAATCACTCAGGTTCAATTAACAACAAGGGATCGATCGCTCGGGTTCAGTAATGTAGCTAGTGCAATCGCTTGGGTTCAGTTAGAGCCCAACGCCTCGCTCAGGTTCAATTAGAGCGCAACGCCTTGCACACACGCATGTACATACGAGAGAAACGCGCATCGCTCGGCCCCCGACCACCCACCGTAACCGGGAACTCCCTCGATATTTTCCCCGCCCTCGCTTCTACCATGGTTTTTTTCATCATGGATGGCCCAAAGAATGTCATGCAGCTGCGTCTCCGGCCTGCCCAGGACGAAAAGCCCATTTTCTGTCATGATTTTTGTCATAGAAGTAGGAGCCCACCACATCTATGATGATACCGAGTTTTGTCACAATTATCGTCATAGAAGTGTCATAAGCATGACAGAAAAAAATCGTTCGGCCCAAAATGTCACGGATGTGTCTTTTTTTTGTAGTGATTGAGATACCTGGTTTTTAAATTCTAGTAAATCCAAAGCTCATCTAAAATTCATGAAACTTGGCATGCTATCATGGAGCGGCATCAACATGCAGTGGTAAATTTTTGGTCCCATTTGGGGCAGTTTGTGGATATGCTTCTCACAAACCAGAGCTTCTCACAACAAGCCTGATGGTTTTAGTATGGTACGTGCCACCTTGGGGGATGAAGCGATATATGTTGCCTCTTATTGCTTTCAAAATGTTTCTCGTGTCAACATAGAACAACACGAGTGTTGTGTCAATTTTTGGGATTTTTCAGGGTTCGCTTGGACATTTTTATGGATTAACCGAGTTTTCTATGCATTCATGTGCATAATTCAAATTTGAACTATGGGCACATGCTCTAATGCATATAAATTAGTTGAAAATTCAAATTTGTGCCCTTGGTTGCATGCTTAGGTCCCGTGCAAGAAATGGGAATGAATGTCAAACACCCTATCACCGTCACTCGGCCGCAAACATTGAGATACCTAGTTTTTAAATTCTAATAAGTCCAAAGCTCGTCTGAAATTCATGAAACTTGGCATGCTATCATGGAGCGGCACCAACATGTCGTGGTAATTTTTTGTCCCATTTGGGGTAGGTTTGGGGATATGCTTCTCATAAACCAGAGCTTCTCACAACAAGCCTGATGGTTTTGGTAGGGAACATCCCACCTTTGGGGATGAAACGATATCCATTGCCTCTTATTGCTTTCAAAAAAATTCTCGTGTCAACATAGAACAACAGGAGTGTTGTGTCAATGTTTGGGATTTTCGGGGTTCGTTTGGACATTTTTATGCATGAATTGAGTTTTCAATGCATTTATGTGCATAATTCAAATTTGAACTACATGCACATGCTCTAATGCATATAAATTGGTTGAAAATTCAAATCTATGTCCTTGGTTGCATGCTTAGGCCCCATGCAAGAAATGGGAATGAATGTCAAACAACCTGCCATGGTCACTCGGCCGCAAACATTGAGATACCTGGTTTTTAAATTCTAATAAATCCAAAACTCGTCTCGAAATTCATGAAACTTGCTATGCTATCATGGAGCAGCATCAACATGCCGTGGTAAAAAAATTGTCCCATTTGGGCAGATTTGGGTATAAGTTTCTCACAAACCAGAGCTTCTCACAACAAGCCTGATGGTTTGGGTAGGGAACGTCCCACCTCTGGGGACGAAACGATGTCCGCTGCCTCTTATTGCTTTCAAAAAATTTCTAGTGTCAACATAGTATAACAGGAGTGTTGTGTTAAAATTTGGAATTTTTCGGGGTTCGTTTGGACATTTTTATACATTAACTGGGTTTTCTAGGCATTTTATGTGCATAATTCAAATTTGAACTACATGCACATGCTCTAGTGCATATAAATTGGTTGGAAAATCAAATCTGTGTCCTTGGGTGCATGCTTAGGTCCCATGCAAGAAATCGGAATGAATTTCAAACACTAGGGCACCGTTGATTATCGGCAAAACGTTGAGATACTTTGTTTTTAAATTCTAGTAAATCCAAAACTCATCTAAAATTCATGAAACTTGGCATGCTATCATGGAATGGCACCCGACATGTTGTGGTATTTTTTGTGTCCATTTTGAGAGAAGGCGCACTCGAATAACAGCCAACAAAAGCATTTTGAAAAAATAGCTGCCACTTTAATATCTCAAACGTTTGTATAATTCAAATCGTGTGCGTTTTGTTAACCATTCACGTGACGCCACGTGTCTTTGTTTTAATGACTATAGGAGGTGACATGTGGATAACTGCTTGACTGAACGGGAGGCGTGCGAGCGGAGTCCGGTGTGCAGGCTGATCAAGAGGCGTGCAAGCTGCCCTCTAATGCGCAGGCTCACCGAGAAGCGTGCGAGTTGTCCGCTGCGCAGGCTCACTGGGAAGCGAGCCCTTTGACTTCCATGGCCGCCCGCCTTCCTCTCCATTAATGGCGCCCGAGTCGCTGTTTAATACGGGCAGCCTTACTATTCGGCTCCCATTCCCCTCCCTCCCGCAGACTTCCACCAACGCCATGGCGCAGAATGAGCATCTGCCACTAGTCTTCCAGTTTGGTGAAGTCGACTCCGAGCCGGAGGAGATAGAAAATAAGGAGGAATGGGGCCCCATGGACATGGCCCTAAACAAGCTGGCTGCGACGGTTGCTGCCCCCGCTCCCGTCCCAGCTGTAAGGGCATATTTATCCCTAAGTGGTTTTGGTGATTGATGACAATGCATTTGCGGACTAATCATGTGCATTGACCTTTTTAGATATCTCATGATTTAGGCACAAGACGATTCGTTTCCCCTCGGAGTCTAGTGAAGACAGAGTTTTCCCTATGTTTCTTGTCGGTGGATTTGAGTCGTAGGAAAGTCGTACTACTAAGAGGGGATATGCGTTGGAAAGGTTAGGGTGGAATCATCACGTACATGTCTGTTTCTTTTGCACCCCCTTTCCCTTGCACCTTTGGAGTAACCATCGTTTATCCGTGTCTCTGCAAAATGAAGGACTCCTGGTGTTTGTTGTGTTGTGGCATGCGGTAGTACTGCTCAAGGGAGCAATAGTACCGCAGTGGACCACGATAGTACCGTCCGTGGTCACGGTAGTACCGCAGGCCCTTGCGGTAGTACCGCTCCACGGGCGCGGTAGTACCTTGGCCTCTGGCCAGGCACAGCAGCACGAGCGGAAGTAGGGGCGGATGTAATTTTTTACATTCGCGCCCTACGCGGTAGTACCGCTCCCTGCTTGCGGTAGTACCGTGTCGGAGTTTTGCATAGATCATTTCTCAGCGGAAGTAGTCACGGATGTATTTTTATTCGTCCGTGCCTTCCCAGCCCAGACAAACCCTGCCTTGCGGTAGTACCACAAGGGGGAGCGGTAGTACCACTCTGGTGGTTCTACTACTCTTTGTGTCAACACATCAGGGCTGGTCTAGCTCCTGCCGCGCATGCGGTAGTACCGCAGGCCCTTGCGGTAGTACCGCATGTCTGGTGCGGTAGTACTGCACGTCGCGTGTTGAGTAAGTGAATAACGGGTGGATTTGTCCTATCACAATAAAAGGGGAGTCTTCTTCTCTGAGTTGACTACCTCTTCCATCCCAAAGCTCCATTGTTGCTCTAAGCTCCATTTTCGCCCGATCTCTCTCCCTAGCCAATCAAACTTGTTGATTTTCTAGGGATTGGTTGAGAAGTCCCCGATCTACACTTCCACCAAGAGAAATTTGATCCCCCCCACTAATCCCTTGTGGATCTTGTTACAGTTGGGTGTTTGAGCACCATAGACGGTTGAGGTCACCGCGGAGCCAAATTCCATTGTGGTGAAGCTTAGTGGTGTCGTTGGGAGCCTCCAATTAAGTTGTGGAGATTGCCCCAGCTTTGTTTGTAAAGGTCTGGTCGCTGCCTCCAAGGGCACCAATAGTGGAATCACGGCATCTCGCATTGTGTGAGGGCGTGAGGAGAATACGGTGGCCCTAGTGGCTTCTTGGGGAGCATTGTGCCTCCACACCGCTCCAACGAAGACGTACTTCCTCTCAAAAGGAAGGAACTTCGGTAACACATCCTCGTCTTAACCGGCTCCACTCTTGGTTATCTCGTACCTTTACTTGTGCAAGCTTATATTGTGTTGCATCCCTTTGCTGCTTGTGTGCTTGTTTGTTGCATCATATAGGTTGATCACCTAGTTGCATATCTAGACAATCTACTTTGATGCAAAGTTTAAATTGGTAAAGAAAAAGTTAAAAATTGTTAGTTGCCTATTCACACCCCCCTCTAGTCAACTATATCGATCATTTCAAATTGTATCAGAGCCTGGGTCTCTTTATTAAGGACTTTGTCATCCGAAGAGTATGGTTGACACCGTAGACGGTGAGGAGAGCACCCCGGTGTGATTCCGTCCTCGTCTACGATCGATGGGGAACCTCGGTCTCACGTGAAGGAGTTCAATTGTGGCCTTGAACACATTTGAAAACCTCATGATGCCGAGGTCAAAGGCCATGCTTAAGAACTTCTTGATTGTCTTAAATTGTCCACCGCCACCGTTGGAAGTGGGTCGATCCCACTAACAAGGTGACGGATTCTAACTCGACAAGGGGGAAGCTTCTAGTTGATAAAAGTTCCTTTTGTCTTAGTTGGTAAAAGTGGGAAACGCATCTTTGCCCATGTTGAACCTCCTCTTACTTATGGAGGACTGGTTCCCTCCACTCATTTAAATCATGTGGGTTGGGTTCTCCTCCTAATATTGTGAAAAAATGAGATTTTGACTTCTGTGGTTCTATTGCTTTAAACGCCATTAAATCATGTCAATACTAATCTTTTGGAGAATCATTTGAGCAAGAGGTTTCTATCTGCATGACCCAAGCAACTTCACCCCTAGAGAAGCCGCGATCATCTATTCAACGAGAATGCTCTCTTCATTCATCAAGATGCAATTCCTTCCGAAGATATTGCAACATCTTCGACCTTTCAACCATGGCCAAGGAAGCATGGCACCATGTTGTTTCCCTTTACAAGGGAAGCGCAAGCATTCAACGCTCCAACTATGAAGTGAATGCACATGAAAGCCGATGAATTTGCAATGAATGAAGATGAAGAACCTCACGAGCTTTACCGGAGATTAACCATTCGCGGTCTCACTCCGAGATCATGGGAGCAAGGATACGGATGACAATGGATCAAGCGCAAGTTCCTCAAGGCCATGATGCTTACCACAAGGCCATGTCCTCCGTCATCCGTCCAAAGGCTGGACTTCCACACCTTGTCCTCAAGTGAAGTGTTGGATGAGTTGTGGCTATTGAGGATCTTGGACAAAGACGCCGACAATGCGGTGTTTACGTTCTCCAAAAAGCAAATAAGCCCAACCTTGCCTTGAAGGCCAAGGCTAGTGTTGGAAAGAGGACGAAGAGGAGAAGAGGAGAGCAACCCCGAAGATACGAAATTTGCTTATCATGAGCACATGGCTCTCACTTTCAAGGCAATTTTGGAGCAAGAAAGAAACACAAGCACAACTTCAACAAGAACAACTCAAGTGGCGTGAAGGGCAAGCAACGTGTGAGGACTGATGGGTCGTAGTAATTTTCAAAAAAATTCCTACGCACACGCAAAGATCATGTGATGCATAGCAACGAGAGGGAGAGTGTTAGTCTACGGACCCACGCAGACCGACTGCGGAAGCGTTGACACGACGTAGAGGAAGTAGTCGTACGTCTTTCACGATCAACCGATCAAGCACCGAAAACTACGGCACCTCCGAGTTCGAGCAACATGTTCAGCTCGATTGAAGATCCCTGGACTCGAATCCAGCAAAAGTGTCGGGGAAGAGTTCCGTCAGCACGGACGGCATGGTGACGATCTTGATGCACTACAGCAGCAGGGCTTCGCCTAAACTCCGCCTACAGTATTATCGAGGAATATGGTGGCTGGGGCACCGCACACGGCTAAGGAATAGATCACATGGATCAACTTGTGTGTTCTAGGGTGCCTCTACCTCAGTATATAAAGGACCAAAGGGGGGAGGCTGGCCGGCCACAAGGGGCGCGCCAGGAGAGTCCTACTCCCTCCGGGAGTAGGATCCCCCCCCACCAATCCTAGTTGGAATAGGATTCGCGGAGGGGGAAAAAGAGAGAGGGGGCCGGCCACCTCTCCTAGTCCTAATAGGACTAGGGGAAGGAGGAGGCGCGCAGCCCATGTAGGGCTGCCTCTTCTCTTTTTTCCACTAAGGCCCATCATGGCCCATTTAGCTCCCGGGGGGTTCCGGTAACCTTCCCGGTATTTCGGTAAAATCCCGATTTCACCCGGAACACTTCCGATATCCAAACATAGGCTTCCAATATATCAATCTTTATGTCTCGACCATTTCGAGACTCCTCGTCATGTCCGTGATCACATCCGGGACTCCGAACAACCTTCGGTACATCAAAATGCATAAACTCATAATATAACTGTCATCGTAACCTTAAGCGTGCGGACCCTACGGGTTCGAGGAACAATGTAGACATGACCGAGACACGGTCCGGTCAATAACCAATAGCGGGACCTGGATGCCCATATTGGCTCCTACATATTCTACGAAGATCTTTATCGGTCAGGCCGCATAACAACATACGTTGTTCCCTTTGTCATCGGTATGTTACTTGCCCGAGATTCGATCGTCGGTATCCAATACCTAGTTCAATCTCGTTACCGGCAAGTCTCTTTACTCGTTTTGTAATACATCATCTCGCAACTAACTCATTAGTTGCAATGCTTGCAAGGCTTATGTGATGTGTATTACCGAGAGGGCCCAGAGATACCTCTCTGACAATCGGAGTGACAAAACCTAATCTCGAAATACGTCAACCCAACATGTACCATTGGAGACACCTGTAGTACTCCTTTATAATCACCCAGTTACGTTGTGACGTTTGGTAGTACCCAAAGTGTTCCTCCGGTAAACGGGAGTTACATAATCTCATAGTTATAGGAACATGTATAAGTCATGAAGAAAGCAATAGCAACATACTAAACGATCGGGTGCTAAGCTAATGGAATGGGTCATGCCAATCAGATCATTCTCTTAATGATATGATCCCGTTAATCAAATAACAACTCATTGTTCATGGTTAGGAAACATAACCATCTTTGATTAACGAGCTAGTCAAGTAGAGGCATACTAGTGACACTTTGTTTGTCTATGTATTCACACATGTATTATGTTTCCGGTTAATACAATGCTAGCATGAATAATAAACATTTATCATGATATAAGGAAATAAATAATAACTTTATTATTGCCTCTAGGGCATATTTCCTTCAGTCTCCCACTTGCACTAGAGTCAATAATCTAGATTACACAGTAATGATTCTAACACCCATGGAGCCTTGGTGCTGATCATGTTTTGCTCGTGGAAGAGGCTTAGTCAACGGGTCTGCAACATTCAGATCCGTATGTATCTTGCAAATCTCTATGTCTCCCACCTGGACTAGATCCCGGATGGAATTGAAGCGTCTCTTGATGTGCTTGGTTCTCTTGTGAAATCTGGATTCCTTTGCCAAGGCAATTGCACCAGTATTGTCACAAAAGATTTTCATTGGACCCGATGCACTAGGTATGACACCTAGATCGGATATGAATCCTTCATCCAGACTCCTTCGTTCGCTGCTTCCGAAGCAGCTATGTACTCCGCTTCACATGTAGATCGCTACGCGTTTGTTTAGAACTGCACCAACTGACAGCTCCACCGTTTAATGTAAACACGTATCCGGTTTGCGATTTAGAATCGTCCGGATCAGTGTCAAAGCTTGCATCAACGTAACCTTTTACGGTGAGCTCTTTGTCACCTCCATATACGAGAAACATATCCTTAGTCCTTTTCAGGTATTTCAGGATGTTCTTGACCGCTGTCCAGTGATCCACTCCTGGATTACTTTGGTACCTCCCTGCTAAACTTATAGCAAGGCACACATCAGGTCTGGTACACAGCATTGCATACATGATAGAGCCTATGGCTGAAGCATAGGGAACATCTTTCATTTCTCTCTATCTTCTGCAGTGGTCGGGCATTGAGTCTTACTCAACTTCACACCTTGTAACACAGGCAAGAACCCTTTTTTTGCTTGATCCATTTTGAACTTCTTCAAAACTTTGTCAAGGTATGTGCTTTGTGAAAGTCCAATTAAGCGTCTTGATCTATCTCTATAGATCTTATGCCCAATATGTAAGCAGCTTCACCGAGGTCTTTCATTGAAAAACTCTTATTCAAGTATCCCTTTATGCTATCCAGAAATTCTATGATATTATATCATTTCCAATCAATAATATGTCATCCACATATAATATCAGAAATGCTACAGAGCTCCCACTCACTTTTTTGTAAATACAGGCTTCTCCAAAAGTCTGTATAAAACCAAATGCTTTGATCACACTATCAAACGTTTATTCCAACTCCGAGAGGCTTGCACCAGTCCATAAATGGATCGCTGGAGCTTGCACACTTTGTTAGCTCCCTTTGGATCGACAAAACCTTCCGGTTGCATCATATACAACTCTTCTTCCAGAAATCCATTCAGGAATGCAGATTTGACATCCATCTGCCAAATTTCATAATCATAAAATGCGGCAATTGCTAACATGATTCGGACAGACTTAAGCATCGCTACGGGTGAGAAGGTCTCATCGTAGTCACCCCTTGAACTTGTCGAAAACCTTTTGCGACAAGTCGAGCTTTGTAGACAGTAACATACCATGCATCGTCAGTCTTCTTCTTGAAGATCCCTTTATTCTCAATTGCTTGCCGATCATCGGGCAAGTCAACCAAAGTCCATACTTTGTTCTCATACATGGATCCCATCTCAGATTTCATGGCTTCAAGCCATTTTGCGGAATCTGGGCTCACCATCGCTTCTTCATAGTTCGTAGGTTCATCATGATCTAGTAGCATGACTTCCAGAACAGGATTACCGTACCACTCTGGTGCGGATCTTACTCTGGTTGATCTACGAGGTTCAGTAGTATCTTGTTCTGAAGTTTCATGATCATTATCATTAACTTCCTCACTTATTGGTGTAGGTGTCGCAGAAACAGTTTTCTGTGATGTACTACTTTCCAACAAGGGAGCAGGTACAGTTACCTCGTCAAGTTCTACTTTCCTCCCACTCACTTCTTTCGAGAGAAACTCCTTCTCAAGAAAGTTTCCGAATTTAGCAACAAAAGTCTTGCCTTCGGATCTGTGATAGAAGGTGTATCCAATAGTTTCCTTTGGATATCCTATGAAGACACATTTCTCCGATTTGGGTTCGAGCTTATCAGGTTGAAGCTTTTTCACATAAGCATCGCACCCCAAACTTTAAGAAACGACAACTTGGTTTCTTGCCAAACCATAGTTTATAAGGCGTCGTCTCAACGGATTTTGATGGTGCCCTATTTAACGTGAATGCAGCCGTCTCTAAGCATAACCCCAAAACGATAGCGGTAAATCAGTAAGAGACATCATAGATCGCACCATATCTAGTAAAGTACGATTACGACGTTCGGACACACCATTACGCTGTGGTGTTCCGGGTGGCGTGAGTTGCGAAACTATTCCACATTTTTCAACTGTACACCAAACTCGTAACTCAAATATTCTCCTCCACGATCAGATCGTAGAAACTTTATTTTCTTGTTACGATGATTTTCAACTTCACTCTAAATTCTTTGAACTTTTCAAATGTTTCAGACTTATGTTTCATTAAGTAGATATACCCATATCTGCTTAAATCATCTGTGAAGGTGAGAAAATAACGATATCCGCCACGAGCCTCAATATTCATCGGACCACATACATCGGTATGTATGATTTCCAACAAATCTGTTGCTCTCTCCATAGTACCGGAGAACGGTGTTTTAGTCATCTTGCCCATGAGGCACGGTTCGCAAGTACCAAGTGATTCATAATCAAGTGGTTCCAAAAGTCCATCAGTATGGAGTTTCTTCATGCGCTTTACACCGATATGACCTAAACAACAGTGCCACAAATAAGTTGCACTATCATTATCAACTCTGCATCTTTTGGCTTCAACATTATGAATATGTGTATCACTATCGAGATTCAATAATAGACCACTTTCAAGGGTGCATGACCATAAAAGATATTACTCATATAAATAGAACAACCATTATTCTCTGATTTAAATGAATAACCGTCTCGCATCAAACAAGATCCAGATATAATGTTCATGCTCAACGCTGGCACCAAATAACAATTATTTAGGTCTAATATTAATCCCGAAGGTAGATGTAGAGGTAGCGTGCCGACCGCGATCACATCGACTTTGGAACCGTTTCCCACGCGCATCGTCACCTCGTCCTTAGCCAATCTTCGCTTAATCCGTAGCCCCTGTTTCGAGTTGCAAATATTAGCAACAGAACCAGTATCAAATACCCAGGTGCTACTGCGAGCATTAGTAAGGTACACATCAATAACATGTATATCACATATACCTTTGTTCACTTTGCCATCCTTCTTATCCGCCAAATACTTGGGGCAGTTCCGCTTCCAGTGACCAGTCTTTGCAGTAGAAGCACTCAGTTTCAGGCTTAGGTCCAGACTTGGGTTTTCTCTTGAGCAGCAACTTGCTTGCCGTTCTTCTTGAAGTTCCCCTTCTTTTCCCTTTGCCCTTTTTCTTGAAACTAGTGGTCTTGTTAACCATCAACACTTGATGCTCCTTCTTGATTTCTACCTCCGCAGCTTTCAGCATTGCGAAGAGCTCGGGAATAGTCTTGTTCATCCCTTGCATATTATAGTTCATCACGAAGCTCTTGTAGCTTGGTGGCAGTGATTGGAGAATTCTGTCAATGACGCAATCGTCGAAGATTAACTCCCAATTGAATCAAGTGATTATTATACCCAGACATTTTGAGTATATGCTCACTGACAGAACTGTTCTCCTCCATCTTGCAGCTATAGAACTTATTGGAGACTTCATATCTCTCAATCCGGGCATTTGCTTGAAATATTAACTTCAACTCCTGGAACATCTCATATGCTCATGACGTTCAAAACGTCGTTGAAGTCCCGATTCTAAGCCGTAAAGCATGGCACACTGAACTATCGAGTAGTCATCAGCTTTGCTCTGCCAGACGTTCATAACATCTGGTGTTGCTCAGCAGCAGGCCTGGCCAGCGGTGCTTCCAGGACGTATTCTTCTGAGCAGCAATGAGGATAATCCTCAAGTTACGGACCCAGTCCGTGTAATTGCTACCATCATCTTTCAACTTTGCTTTCTCAAGGAACGCATTAAAATTCAACGGAACAACAGCACGAGCCATCTATCTACAATCAACACAAGCAAGATACTATCAGGACTAAGTTCATGATAAATTTAAGTTCAATTAATCATATTACTTAAGAACTCCCACTTAGATAGACATCCCTCTAATCCTCTAAGTGATCACGTGATCCAAATCAACTAAACCATGTCCGATCATCACGTGAGATGGAGTAGTTTCATTGGTGAACATCACTATGTTGATCATATCTACTATATGATTCACGCTCGACCTTTCGGTCTCCGTGTTCCGAGGCCATATCTGTATATGCTTGGCTCGTCAAGTATAACCTGAGTATTCCGCGTGTGCAACTGTTTTGCACCCGTTGTATTTGAACGTAGAGCCTATCACACCCGATCATCACGTGGTGTCTCAGCACGAAGAACTTTCGCAACGGTGCATACTCAGGGAGAACACTTCTTGATAATTTAGTGAGAGATCATCTTATAATGCTACCGTCAATCAAAGCAAGATAAGATGCATAAAAGATAAACATCACATGCAATCAATATAAGTGATATGATATGGCCATCATCATCTTGTGCTTGTGATCTCCATCTCCGAAGCACCGTCATGATCACCATCGTCACCGGCGCGACACCTTGATCTCCATCGTAGCATCGTTGTCGTCTCGCCAATCTTATGCTTCTACGACTATCGCTACCGCTTAGTGATAAAGTAAAGCATTACATGCGATTGCATTGCATACAATAAAGCGACAACCATATGGCTTCTGCCAGTTGCCGATAACTCGGTTACAAAACATGATCATCTCATACAATAAAATTCAGCATCATGCCTTGACCATATCACATCACAACATGCCCTGCAAAAACAAGTTAGACGTCCTCTACTTTGTTGTTGCAAGTTTTACGTGGCTGCTACGGGCTTAAGTAAGAACCAATCTCACCTACGCATCAAAACCACAACGATAGTTTGGTCAAATAGACTCCGTTTTAACCTTCGCAAGGACCGGGCGTAGCCACACTTGGTTCAACTAAAGTTGGTAGAGACAGTCGCCCGCAAGCCATCTATGTGCAAAGCACGTCGAGGGAACCGGTCTCGCGTAAGCGTACGCGTAGGTTGGTCCGGGTCGTCTCGTCCAACAATACCGCCGAACCAAAGTATGACATGCTGGTAGGCAGTATGACTTGTATCGTCCACACAACTCACTTGTGTTCTACTCGTGCATATAACATCAACATAAATAACCTGGCTCGGATGCCACTGTTGGGTTTCGTAGTAATTTCAAAAAAATTTCCTACGCACACGCAAGATCATGTGATGCATAGCAACGAGAGGGGAGAGTGTTGTCTACGTACCCAACGCAGACCGACTGCGGAAGCTGACACGACATAGAGGAAGTAGTCGTACGTCTTCACGATCCAACCGATCCAAGCACCGAAACTACGCACCTCCGAGTTCGAGCACGTTCAGCTCGATGACGATCCCCGGACTCCGATCCAGCAAAGTGTCGGGGAAGAGTTCCGTCAGCACGACGGCGTGGTGACGATCTTGATGAACTACAGCAGCAGGGCTTCGCCTAAACTCCGCTACAGTATTATCGAGGTATATGGTGGCAGGGGGCACCGCACACGGCTAAGGAATAGATCACGTGGATCAACTTGTGTGTTCTAGGGTGCCTCTACCTCAGTATATAAAGGAGCCAAGGGGGGAGGGGGCGCCGGCCAGGGAGAGAGGCGCAGGAGGAGTCCTACTCCTTCCGGGAGTAGGACTCCCCCCCAATCCTATTCCAACTAGGATTCCCAGGGGGAAAGGGGGAGAGGGGGCCGGCCACCTCTCCTAGTCCTAATAGGACTAGGGGAAGGGGGAGGCACGCACCTTCGTGGGCAGCCTTTCCTTTCCACTAAGGCCCATGAAGCCCATATGGATCCCGGGGGGTTCCGGTAACCTCCCGGTACTCCGGTAAAATCCCGATTTCACCCGGAACACTTCCGATATCCAAACATAGGCTTCCAATATATCAATCTTTATGTCTCGACCATTTCGAGACTCCTCGTCATGTCCGTGATCACATCCGGGACTCCGAACAACCTTCGGTACATCAAAATGCATAAACTCAAATAACTGTCATCGTAACGTTAAGCGTGCGGACCCTACGGGTTCGAGAACAATGTAGACATGACCGAGACATGTCTCCGGTCAATAACCAATAGCGGACCTGGATGCCATATTGGCTCCTACATATTCTACGAAGATCTTTATCGGTCAGACCGCATAACAACATACGTTGTTCCCTTTGTCATCGGTATGTTACTTGCCCGAGATTCGATCGTCGGTATCCAATACCTAGTTCAATCTCGTTACCGGCAAGTCTCTTTACTCGTTCCGTAATACATCATCTCACAACTAACATATTAGTTGCAGTGCTTGCAAGGCTTATGTGATGTGCATTACCGAGAGGGCCCAGAGATACCTCTCCGACAATCGGAGTGACAAATCCTAATCTCGAAATACGCCAACCCAACATCTACCTTTGGAGACACCTGTAATGCTCCTTTATAATCACCCAGTTACGTTGTGACGTTTGGTAGCACCCAAAGTGTTCCTGGCAAACGGGAGTTGCATAATCTCATAGTCATAGGAACATGTATAAGTCATGAAGAAAGCAATAGCAACATACTAAACGATCGGGTGCTAAGCTAATGGAATGGGTCATGTCAATCAGATCATTCAACTAATGATGTGACTCGTTAATCAAATAACAACTCATTGTTCATGGTCAGGAAACATAACCATCTTTGATTAACGAGCTAGTCAAGTAGAGGCATACTAGTGACACTTTGTTTGTCTATGTATTCACACATGTATTATGTTTCGGTTAATACAATTCTAGCATGAATAATAAACATTTATCATGATATAAGGAAATAAATAATAACTTTATTATTGCCTCTAGGGCATATTTCCTTCACGTGCGTGGGGTGCGAGGCATTGGGCTTATAACTGAACTTCGAGGAGCGTTGGGTCTCTCTGAACCCGAGCGAGGTGTTGGCTCTAACTGAACCCGAGCGGATTGCACTGCAGGCTACGCGTTATTAACCTGAGCGATCGATCGATGGTGTTAACTGAACCCGACCGATCGACGATGGTGAACTGGTCGACGCGTTCTCGCTGCTGCTAACTGAAGCAGATGATGTTGGATGATAGTGCGTTGCTGTGGGGTTGAGAGGTTGGAAGCTTGACCAGTTCTAGTCGAGGGTTGGGTAATGAACAGGACCCTATGGTTATTCCTCTGGCATGATAGTGACGTTGCGGGGGTTTGGAAGATAGTCACGTTGGGGAGTGGACTCAAGAATAAAGGCCCCATGGTGTAGCTCTGGATAACAGGAATAGGGGGGATGGTCTCGATCGTCGAGCGGTTGGGCTAGTGACAGGAAACCCGTGAGAGGGCAGGTACTACGATCATGCGTAGCGGTGGAGGGTTGAGTTGACAAGTTAGCCGTGGACGGGTTGGTTGTAGGAGCCCGGGAGAGGTCATGGGTCTTGAAAGTTGACGTGTAGTGCGCGCGGGTGGAGGGGTGTTACAATTGGAACAGCGAGCAGTAGTGGCATGTTGAAGGTCCACGGTGGGACCATGACACGTAGGCCCATTAGCGAGGCTCATGAGAGGGGTCTCGACCTGTGGAGTTTGAACAAGTTATTCCCGTGGAGTGCGTTTTGCGGCTCGACACACTCTCCGATGATGGAACGGACCGCCGTTTCGACAGTATAGATCACACAGTCGTTTCCTCGTTTTGGGCGTATTGCACACACGCCTTTCTATCGCGAACCGATCAACAGACCCGTTTTCACCCGGTCCAGAGCTGTCTTGTCCCTTCGTCTTTGCGTAAGCCAGACCCCTCGATGAATCGATCTATTTACACACACGATATCGCTGCCACGGACCCGCAGGCATTCATTTGGATAAGTCAGCGTTTCTCCGTCTCTACGGTATACATAGGTACGTGATTAAGCTATCCCGACGTCACTCTTCCAACTCTGAGCTACTTGTTATCGTGCAAGACCGGTTGGGCTCCCACGTTTTTTGTTGCTCTGATGAACACGGATGCATCCGTTGGCTCCCATAACACGACGCGACTTCAGTTTCCCCGTCCGACCATCTGTAACCGGCCTGCGTATCGCTGCGAGTGGCGTTCGAGACCGCCCGTTTGTTGCACTGGCCGTTTAGTCGCATGTAGTGCGGGCTCTAATTGCCAGTATGTACGTAACGTTCGCAGCCCGTCATGTATCTCGAACCAGTATGTCACACTAGCTTTTCTGTTTTAAGCGTCTCCTTGAGCTACTAATCGGATCAAGGTTCGTCGTGACTCATACTGTCTCCTCACCACATCTGTCTGCTGTCACCTGCCGGATCTCTACTGCTCCTATACACCGACTCGTTCATGACTTCAATTGTAGGTTGAAGAGATGTTAGCTGTGATGTTATATGAGTGTTCGATATCGGTCAAGACAGCAGTTCAGGAGGAAGCTCTGTCATTAAGGACAAGAATACTTTTCTGTTCCTTGATGACTATCACTCCTCTCTCATTTGCCGTTGCGAGCGTCAGCGCTCGGTTGACACAATGATCGGGTCCCAGAAAGTCCTAGTGTGGGCGACGTCTATTTCTTCTCGCATGCCTGATGCGTGGCTCACTCGCTGACAGCCGGTCCCATGACTTGTCAGAGTGGAGATATTACTCTACTTGCGTCGTAGTACACTGCAATGGAGATATATATATATATATATATACTGTAGTCACGTCCTCAGCGAACTGGTGACTTCAGCCTCCTGCGTCAGGTAGCCTGAGCCGATACTCACGAGCCCTCCTTAATGTCGCATTCCTGCTGCAATGAAAGCTTTCTCATCCGATCGTCCATACTGTACTTTCGATGGAGTCGTTCTCGCTGAGCATGGATTATCATAATGATTACGTTTAGGTCGCACGGCTCGCGACTCCAGCCTACTAGTGCACCCGTGGTTCATAATCTACTGTTCCGCACATTTGTAATACTGATGTCGCGCTTTCCATTGCACCGCTGCTGACCTTTATCTGTATCATCATCTCTCGTGGATGGTTCTACGTCGACCGTCCGCGTTGGACCTAGGAATCAGGTGACACACGGCGTCCATCCAGCCGGGAAAGCATGCCACCAGCGTGAGCCCAGGCGGCGGAGTATGAGAGGTTCACATTGGTTATCCCATTCTGGTTGCTACACGCCTTCTGCCTCACTCTCACTGACCGGGTCGCATCTCTATACTACACTCTCACAGGTGTGAAGGCTGCCGTCGCGCGGGGTGGCCAGCGGTGGATAGTAGGGGCGACCTGGTCGCGCTCCCTACGGCTTGCTTCAGCTATGACGTTATTAGATTCGGCAGCACCGCGTTATATCGCTTCGTGCAGTCGCACGATCACATCGTGTGATATAACACGCTCAGCGTAGGCATGCGAGATACTAATTCCTCTCTTGACTAGTTCATGGCCATACCGCCATCTCTTCTCTACGCACTCAACATGATCAGCCTACGACCGTTGCTTTGCGGACGTGCGTGGAAGGCAAGGATACCAATTGATAGGTTCTTGAAGACGCCGGTCTGACGATCCGTTGGGACATGATACAGTCATTGAGCTAGATCATTTCATCATGACTACGCTTTCCAAGTTGCAAGTAAAAGCACTTGTCCGTTCAACGTAGTGGCCCACAGTCAGCCACGCCAGTGCTGGTCCCTAGCAGGTATTCATTTTTTGTGCGTAAGGCGATGGTGGTCGCAGTCAGGGGCGAATCGTTTTTTCGGACGCACTTCCTTGCGTGCGAAGATGTAGCTGGTGGGTCCCAGCAGTCAGGGGCAAACTTTTTCACGAATACGGTGGCCCGTCCGGTGGGTCCCCGCTGTCAGGTGGAGGAATAATTATTTTGCACGTAATAAGGAGGCACTTCCTTGCGGCCGTGGACCCAGCTGTCAGCCTCTCCACGTACAGTCCACGTCCGATGGAAGTCGTTCCTTGACCACGTTGACCACGCCGCGCCAAGAGCACCAGGGCGGTGGACGACGGCGAGGCCTAGGAAGGGGACGACGCGGAGCCGGGGAAGACGCGGCAGTGGATGCCCACGCGTAGAGGAGTACGAGGGTTCACTGGTTCGCTGCGGTGTGAGGCTGCCGTCGCCGCAGAATAACAGGGGGTGTGGGTGAGTAGAGGGATGGCCTGGCCAGCGGTGGGAGTAGTAGGGGGGTGAGGCCTCCGCCGCATCGCAGCCGGCCATGGGAGGCAGGAGCACGAGGCACGACCGGCACTGGTTTGGGCGGCTGGAGCAACAAGACCAGAGGTTGAAGAACGCTGCCAGTGCGCCCTGTATACTCTTTGGGCGGCTGGACAGCAAGAAGAGCCAGATAGACGTTGAGGCAGCACCTTAAGACGGCTCGTTGGTCCATGGACCTTTGCTTCCTGCCGAACTCGCTATCGAGAACGGCTATACCGAATGTCGATGATCCCGACTGAACCAGCCTCCCTGCACATCTCCTTCCACCGCGAAGCCCATCACTCGCACACGTCCCGTCATTAGCCCACAGACTTAGGCCCGTCTAACATGACCTAGCGTCAAGCTACCCTCCGCCTGCCCCTCTGACTCATCACCTCTTACGTAGCTAGAACTGCATGGCCCTCACTTCTGTTCCCTACCGTTATCAGACCACAGCGGACCGCTCCTCGAGTACTGCATATATTTTTCTCTGCCCATCTGCTACTCTCTAAGTGCTTCTCCAGCAAGATCCTCTGCTCACTCGTCTTACTGCCCATTTACGTGTGCGCTGGTACGTACTATAGCCGCGTTCATATATCACTACAGTGGTTAAGTCTGACGACGCTCCTCCATCTCTACTCTCGTTCATCGTCCGCTACGCCATGACTTACTCCATGATCTTCGCGAGCTCTGTCTCTGCTGCCCATATCATCTAGCTGGAGAGTGTGGGTGATTATGGCCCTTATGATCAGCATCCAATAGCAGCTGACGTCCTCGTTAGATATTCGCTAGTAATCGGCCAGCACCGTCTCATCTACCCTCATGATCATCATCCTATGCCTCAGCCTCATGATCGTCGTAGCGCACCGACGCTTCCCTCTAGCGGCTACTCGTAGATCGAACGCTCCACGTCTGACCTCTCTGCGCCTTTGCCCATCATCTCGACATCTGTCCCTCTTGCTCTCAGTGCACGGCTACCTCTTCTGGCACTAACATCTCCACAGCGCATGCATTATCTTGCTGCGTGCACTTCCGCATGCGACTATGTATTAGCTGGTGGGTCCGTGTGCGGCGGTAACGTTTTTTTCGCGAAATACAGAGGCCCTTTCGTGGGTCCCTGATGTCGGTGGAGGAATCATTATTTTGCGCGTAATAAGGAGGCATTTCCTTGCGTGCGGCCGTGGACCCAACTGTCAGCCTCTCCACATACAGTCCACTTCAGATGCATGTCGGTCGTTGACCATGTTGACCAGGCCGCATGGAGAGCACCAGGGCGGTGGACGACGGCGAGGCCTAGGAAGGGAATGACACGGAGGCAGGGAAGACTCGGCAGTTGTTTCCCACGTGGAGGGGAGTATGACTGTATGAGGGTTTACTGCTTCGTCTGCCATCGCTGGAGAATAACAGCATGTGTGGGGGAGTAGAGGGATGGCTAGGCCAGCGATGGGAGTACGGTGGGGCGGTGAGGCCTGCGCGGCAGCATAATCGGCCGCGGGGAGGAGGGAGCAAGCAGTCCCGCCGGCACTTGTTTGAGCCTGGAGGAGGAAGAGCATAGATTGAAGAAGCACGACGGCCGTTGGATGGACATCCAACAGTCACTGCTTGTGCGTTAACCTTTTTTTAGGAAAGCCTCAAATCTGTGGAAAACATCATACAACCCATCTGCCATTATTTCTAATAATTCACAGCCCATTTGCTAATTCTTAAGGTTTTTTTGGAGCCCATATTATTTTTGTTAGCATTACAGTCCATATTGTGGCCACGGTTTAAAAATTGTACGAAATTTTGCATATTTCGGTGCGGTCCGAACTGTTTTTAATCCTGAAATTTCGAGTCACATTCAAACTGATTTTAAAAATAAATATATATCAATATAAAATTCAACAAATTGTCCACGCATAAAAATTAATGCAATTTAAAATCTCGAAATGAAAAAAAAGAAATTTGAAACTAATTGCCAGTTTGATGTGTTTTAAAAATGTACAATCCATTTCTCATTACTGATAGGCCATTTTCTCGTCCAGCCGAATGAAGCTCTCCTCGTCATGAAAGATTTGCAGCCCAACAGGCCTAACAAAGCGACTTACTTGGCAATCACAAAAAACCGGGCTAGCCATTTTGAGAAAGAAAAAAAACTACTGGGCTGGTCTGTGGTAAACATAAAAAAGAAGGCTGTCTAGACAGGCCAGAGTGCCCCGCACAGCCCAATTAACACCCTGCTTCCGTCTCAAAAACAAATTAGATAAATGCCACTCCAATTATGGCGATTCATAAAAATGCCACTGCAATTTCCAAACTTTGAAAAATGCCACTTCAATTTTTACAAACTTTGGAAAACGCCACTGCAATTTGCAAACTTTGAAAAACGCCACTCCAGACTTCGAAAAATGCCACTAGAAATGGCATGAAATGTCATTTTTCAAAGTTTGGAAATTGCAGTGGCATTTCTCAGAAACACCAGATTTGGAGTGGCATTTATCAAATTAACCCAAAACAAAAATAACTGGGCGAGCTGCTGGGTCCCTGGTGTCAGCTGCTCGTTGTGCAATTCTCTCATTTATTGACTACGTTGACAATGACATGGGACCCAAATGTCAGAAATCCATTAGGAGGAGCCATTTTTTATTGACTTGAAATAAGGAGACACTTGCTTGCGTACTGCCATGACCTTGGCGGGTCCCTGCTGTCATCCTCTCCATGCACAATCATCTCCTGATTGTGTACGCGTCAACTTGGTAGGCCCACAAGTCAGCCTCTAAACCCGTGGATGACAAATACAAACCATTTAAAAAAATAACAGCCAATTCCAGATGTTCAAACAGAAAGTTCAACATTTAGAGCAAAGTAACAGGTCTGATCCACATATAGAGTACTGAACTTCCACGTTGACAACCATCATAGCCAAGTTAACTATCTACTCCCACTAATACTCTAGTAGCGTACAAGTACTAACTTACTCTTCGCTAACTAGACGATGCCGGCCGCCATCTGCGGTACATGCTAAACACTGGCACCGACGTCCTCCACCTCGCCTCGGACTTGCCAAAGGTGCGATAGGGCGCGTTGCTCGCGTGCGTTGGCCCTTTCCATGTCGGCGTGGTCCACCGAAGCTTCGGCTTCTAAGCGGGAAACCCACTTGACGAGCTGGTAGTAAAAATCGGCGTCGCAAACGCGTGCGTGCCCGACAGCTTCCAGGGCTATTTGTCGGGCGCCGGCCTCCATGTAGTCGGCCCAGTTGCGGGCGCTCTACTCGCGACTCAGAGCGTCGGTGCGCTGCTGCTCCATGTCCCACTGGCGGCGCAAATCGGCGATACGCTGCTCCTCCGCCAAGCGGTCGCGCTCCAACAACTCCTGCTCCTCCGCCACGGCGGTCGCGCTCCAACAAGTCCTCGATCTCCGCATTGCCATCTAAAGACCGATAGAATGCCTCCTCCCTCCGTCTGCCTTCCGGTGAAAAAACACTAGTTCCGGCGGTGACCGCCTCCGGCCTCGCCTATCGCGGGGCGGGGGCATGGCGGACGTGGCGAGAGCGAGGATAAGTGGCGAGCGACGTCGGGCCGTGGGGGCTTATGAGGATAGGGCGAGTTGGGTCACGGTGCCACCATAGAAGGCCGGGAAACAGTACTTATAGGCGGAAGGTAGCGCGACGGTCATCGGAATTCAATGCATAATTAAGCAGGCATGGCTTAGCACGCCAGCTTGCCGTGGAAAACTAGAGAAACTGAAATTCTGACTGTGTGCGTCCCGTCCCGTCCGTGTTGGTCGCACGCCGGCATGACGGTCAAACGAGTGCACTCGAATCATCTCCCTCCTTGTCAATAATGATTCCATGGATTTAAAAGGCCCGCAACAATTAAAGCGCATCTTTTTCGCATCAGTTAGTTGCTTAATTACGGCCGGCTGCATGCAGGCACTCAAAATCGCTCGCAGCCAGTACGCGGAGCAGCATGCAACGAGTCGCAGCCGAGGGCATTAGTTGATGAACTTTAGCTGGGAGATAAGGCATTTGCGAACGTTTTTCGCTGGCAGTTTCTTCAGATTCGCATGGCATTTTCTTCAGAGCAGCTTGTCAGTTTCTTCAGAGGTAGGCATTTTTATTCAAAAAACTGCCACTTCGGATCTTGCGTCGCAAC
The DNA here is from genome assembly GCF_003073215.2 of Triticum urartu. Lineage (NCBI taxonomy): Eukaryota > Viridiplantae > Streptophyta > Magnoliopsida > Poales > Poaceae > Triticum > Triticum urartu. The sequence goes on along the minus strand of NW_024114616.1, from coordinate 4,938 downwards.
TAAAACTGCCAGGAGCGCATTAGTAGGCTAGCTAGTGATCGATCAGTAACTTGTAAACACTGAGCGAACAGATATAAGGAACTGTTAATGCATCTCAATGATTCACAGATCATATACAAATATGTAGCTCCAAAAGCAAAGATCAGCCACAACTAAAACCAACTAGTACGATTCCCATACATAAGATCAACATGTTAATGCATCTCAATGATTCACAGATCATATACAAATATGTAGCTCCAAAAGCAAAGATCTAGAAAAAATATGTTCTTCCTACTAACATGGATGCTTCTCTTGGCCAACATTCAGTACAGACTGAAAGACAAATTTGTTTGTGAAGTCTACAATTCCTCTTGCAAACGTAAGTGGTTTCACCAACAGCTGGAACCATGAGAATGAACCACACATGATGGAGGAACATCCACTGCAATATGATTTGGTCTTCTCTCGATCACACGCGAGACTATTTTCGGAATACAAACTTTAACTTAGGCAAAATGATGCCCATTGTATAATCAGACCAAAGCAATGAAGCACCTAGTGTTGGCCAATAAATAGTACAATACTACTTTTCTGCAGTCCATGAAGTGACTATCCAATCTTTCTGTGTCTATTTTCAAATGGCACTGCATGCAGTGACTATACTATTCTCTTGTGCAGTTCAACCAAAATTGCGGTCACTTTGTGTGTTTGCCAAATAGCAATGGGCAGACATCTCTGTCTGCACAAATATCAAGCAGCTAGTAAACATATACCCCACCTTGTATTTTCGGTTTAAACATGTCTCTTCCGCTTAGCATCTGTCATGTTTTGCACTGGATGACATGTTTTGCACTGGACAATTTGAAACAGTCATGTTTTGGCCTGGACAATTTCATACTGAATTGATTTGCTTGTTCAGAGCAGAAATATAGCGCCTATTCTTCATCAGACCAGGGATATCCATGTTTGCAGTGATGGAAGAGGTGAAATCGATACAACCGAAATTGAGCATCTAATCATTGAATCCTGTCCTGCACCTCCAATGTAGGTCCACCCTGCCAATAAATTCACATGCAAACCACTAGTATTACTATCTATGACAATACAAAAGAGTAGCAAGATAGTAGCAAACCATGTACCTTCTTAATGAACAGCTCATAGTGACACCAATTGGATATAAAGGTTTGGAAGAAAACATGCTCCTAATGTTGAACCAGTTGGATTTTTTGTGCAGTTCCACTAAAATCGAGCATCCCTGTTTGCATAGATATTGAAAGTGTGATTACTATAAAAGTGGCACTAGTTGAAGCATAGACTCACATATATAAGCATTCCAATTTCTTAATGGGAAAAGGTAGCAAGACTATTTCTAACCATCTGTTTGAAGGAATAAATAAGGCAACAGCGGGTGATGTCAGAAAGGCATATATAGTTCTTTTTGAAAGAATGATCGATTCCTGACCTTTCCTCTTATTTTAAGCATATTTTGTGTAGTTCAACTAAAATAAAATTCCATCACCGCCTTAACAATTCAGTGACACTGTACAAAAGGAAATGACTTAACATTACATCATGATGTCAGGTATGTAGTCGACAGGCATTAGAGACAAACTTACAGACCTCCTCCGATAACATAATGAACATTAATTTTAACAAAGGTGTGACTAGATTTACCGGGATAATTTGAGTGAACTATACACCCTCTGTTCCTTAATATAAGACGTTTTCCCGGTTCAGTTGAAAGTACCCAAACGTCTAGTATTTAGAAAAACAAGTAGTAGTTTTCTTGAGCACATATCTGGGAAAGCTTGCCACACTTTATTTATGTCCATACGCTAATGCAACACCATTAGAAATTTCGAATACTACAAATATACACTAATCCAGTGGCTAGTGCAACAGTAGAGTAGTTATTTTATTACAGGGTACAGTACAATGGTTTTACTGAACAGATTTCAATAAACTCTGGCACTGGGAGATTTCTATAAGAATTAACAATACAAAATGTAAAGGTAACACATTTCAGCATTGGTATACTAGTTGTGCATGAGCATTACACCAAATACGAAAGTCTGAAGGTAACTAGCATTATTAACTAATGATAGTATAAAAAAATTGCAAACCATGTGCCTCCAAGGTAAATATCATTTCGAACTTGGGGGGACCTTAAAAATTGCTATCCCAATCTTGATAATCGATCAAACATAAAAACTTGATCGAACGAATCAAGAGAACAGCCGGTGGAGGAGGTGCCCACTCTTGACCTTTCCTCTTGTCTTCATAATTTTTTGTGCAGTTTAACCAAAATAAAATGACATCAGTACCTTGGCATTTTGGTGACACTGTACAAAAAAATTAACTTATCTCAAGAAAGTGAGGTATGTAATCTATAAGCATTAACATTGCAAAAATCTGAAGGTAGTAACAAGTTTCATCGTTCGTATACTGGCTATGCAACAACATTAGAATGCCTTAGCTGAAAAATCTTTTAATACATCCACAATCAACAGCTAACTCTGAAATAATCCAGTGACATTAAATGGCATTGCTTAAATTTATCGGTGGCATTAGACTGAGTGCGGCCTTAATTAAATGCGGCATCACTTTAGCAGTAGCATTGCTTGACTTGACTGCTGGCATTATACTAACAGCAAAAAAGTGACAATAAGAGCATGGGAGGCACATTCAGACAGTGTGCGCACCAGTACGATGTACCTCCACGGACGCATAGTGTGGTGAGGGAGGTATGGTTGCCCAGAGCAACAAAGAACCAGGTAGCATATGTGGATTACGTCCCATTTTTGTTATGTTTAGTCACCTTTTTTCTATGTGAGGACAACAAACCGATCGACCTGGTCATTCTCTATTGCGTTGTCATGCCTTTCTACCCTTCTTCAACCAAGAGACACGAGACTCGTTCCTTAGCTACTGATTTTCCCCTTTTCAACCTAGATGTGGGTTCGATGCCTACTCTCTTGGACAGTAGAGTCTTTCTTCCTTTCCTTATTCAACCCAAACATGGATTAGTCTGCATGAAGTAGGGTTTCCTTTAATAGTGCAAATTAAGGTTTTTGTCTGCGTTACGAGCAGAGCAGAGGATAGCAAATTGGGAAGATGGTGGAGTGGAAAAAGATCCACATGCAGCGACATGGCAGATGGGGCAATAGAACAAGGGTATGGTTCGAAAAGAGGTAGTATACCTGAGGGTCGGCGGGAAGTGGCTTCGCTCGTGGTCGTCGTCCTCTGCACGCACTACGGCAGCGAGCTTGGGGATGGAGGCCATCCCACACGGGCGCTAGGTCTGAGAGGACGACCTTGTTGTCAGTGCGTGACCTCGCTCGCCGCTGACGAGTGTGTCAACGCTGCACGTCCTTTTCTTCCCCGGCGGATCTGTGACCACCGGTGAGGAGGGAGAGAGAGAGGCCGTCTTTTTTAGATCTAGAGAGAGGGTGATAGTGTGCGAAGCAAGTGGGCAGCCCTTAGCAAGAAAGCTCTGAAGCTCCAGCCTATATATCTTTCTTATACTACTAGTACTAGAGGTGGAGTAGTGGTAGAGTAGTTTATATTTTCTCTGCAAATAGTACCAGTTAGTCGTGCTTCAAAACTGAACGGCACGCCATTAAAAAAATAAAGTCGAGAAATAATACGGCACTTCGGGCCAACGCGGCCAGATAGCATTTTGCACGAGAAATTACACACCATGTTTCCTTGACATGTGGTCCCGTTCCAACATGTCAATGAGACGACGGCGACTCCTTTTGTACAATTTCCGAAAGGACGTGTAGGCCGGGGTGCCTCTTCGTATACCGTGGCAAACTAGCAACCGTCCATTGACTCTTCGCCTTTCCCTCTCGATTTGGAACTGTTGTCGCACGCTCTTCCTCCCTCCTCCATTTGCCTTCACCCTTCCTTCTGCCATTGTTCGATCGTCTTCTCCATGGAGGGAACAAGGAAACGACCCCGTTATTCTTGCCCCGATCTGAAAGATGACGTGGTGGGGGAACTCATTGATCGGTGCGACGTCATCACCTCGGCTAGCATGGCAGGTCGTTCAAGAACATTCCCGACTCAACTAATAACATCATTACAAGGAACCCAAGGGTCCAGGAGCGGTTTGATCTCCCTTATCTTCTTCTCTATAAGCCTGTTCGCATGGGCACGGATGACGGAGGCCTCGCCTTGTGCAAGTTGATGCCGCTTGATAACGATACCTGTGATGTCAAGATGCCATTGCTTCAGGGTAAGGCCTGGGCTGGCGCAAATGGAGATTGGGTTGTTTATATTGGGTACAATTGCGAGTGGGAACTTGTGAATGTGTACACTCGTTAGCGGGTTCCACTTCAAAAAATCTCAGAGTGCCCTGCGGTTGAGCACACAGATGATCTACATACGTTCAAATACGATCATGGTGACTGTCGTCTACGGAAGATAGCAATTTGTCGTGTTCCCAACCAATCTTGGAATTACAAGAACTATCAAGTTGTTGCTATCTTCGACAAGCTTGTTGCCTTCCTTACCGATTCCACGGTTCATCCATGGATATTGCTCAAAAATCAGTTTTTGTACATGGATGAGTACTGTGATGCAATTGAATACGAGGATCTTCTGTTTGCTGCCACCACTCGTGGCACTATTTTTGCATGGGATCGTCGTAGTTTCGGAACATTTGTCTTCCACCGTAATTACAATTGTTTTAGCCACATGCATGCGGGTTAGCAAGTTTCCCTTTACTAATTAACCTTCTTGTGTTTCCAAGGTCCTGTGAACATTCCACCACCTATATTTGAAAAAAATTATAACCAAGGGGGAGATGACGATGGTGATGATCACGAGCATGAGGACGAGCAGAACTTATATACTCAGTGGCGCCTGGCAACTAATTCTGATGGATCACCTCTTCTTGTCTGTATACAGTGCACTGTGATTATTACTACTGAGGTAGAAGGTGTTCTCTCC
>NW_024114615.1:0-11180 GCF_003073215.2 Triticum urartu | reverse complement strand
GACTACTACTTGGCGTGGAAGGCAAGCTAGGCAATACGGATATGTATATCTCCTCCTTTGTAACCGACCTTGTGTAACCCTAGCCCCCTCTGGTGTCTATATAAACCGGAGGGTTTTAGTCCGTAGGACAACATACAATCATACCATAGGCTAGCTTCTAGGGTTTAGCCTCTCCGATCTCGTGGTAGATCAACTCTTGTACTCATATCATCAAGAATAAATCAAGCAGGACGTAGGGTTTTACCTCCATCAAGAGGGCCCGAACCTGGGTAAAACATCGTGTCCCCTGCCTCCTGTTACCATCCGCCTAGACGCACAGTTCGGGACCCCCTACCCGAGATCCCGGTTTTGACACCGACACTGGTGCTTTCATTGAGAGTTCCTCTGTGTCGTCGCCATTAGGCTTGATGGCTCCTTCAATCATCGATAGCGATGCAGTCCAGGGTGAGACTTTTCTCCCCGAACAGATCTTTGTATTCGGCAGCTTCGCACTGCCGGCCAACTCGCTTGGCCATCTGGAGCAGATCGAGTTACGCCCCTGCATCAGGTCAGGTTTGGAAGCTTAAACTACACGGCCGATATCCGGGAGACTTGATCTTCGACGGATTCGAGCCCCTGCCTTGTGCGCCACATGGTCACGATGAGTACGATTAGCTCTACCATCGGACAGTGTTCAGGAGATCGCACCGGCAACCGCTCCGACCCTCAATTCGGAACCAATTGCGCCATCCATGGACGGGTGGATAGACCCCGCCACGGAGGCCGCATCCTCAGCGGCATCGAGCCGAATATCGACCTTACCCTTCACGAGAGCCGTGTTGCCAAACTGCCGGATCCTTCTCCCGGCCACGGACTCTGAACCGCCTGCGCCCGTGCCTATCGAATCCGATGATGGGCGCCGATCATGGAGTTTACCTCCGCGGATATTTTTCAGCACTCGCCCTTCGGCGACATACTAACTCATTAAGGTCTCTCTCCTTGTCAGGAATCCTGGCCGAACTATGTCCGGCAGGATTGGGATGCGGATGACGAAGAAATTCGCCGCCCACCCACCACCCACTAATAGCCACTGTCGACGACTTAACCGACATGCTCGACTTCGACTCCGAAGACATCGACGGTATGGACGACGATGCGGGAGACGAAGAGGAACCACTGCCCACAGGGCACTGGACAGCCACCTCATCATATATATATATATGGTGGACACACCCAAAGAAAGGCGACGGGACAACAGGATGACCCCTCCAAGAAGCAACCCAAGCGCCAACGTCAGCGGCGCCGCTCTAAGTCCCGCCAAGGAAAAAGTGATACCGGCACAGGAGATAATAGCACTCCGGACAGTGCCGAAGACGGCAACAATCCCCTCCAGCAAGATTTAGAGCAGGAGGATGGAGAAGCCAGCCCTCCCGAGAGAGCGGCAGATGGAGAGGCGGAGGATGATAATTACATGCCTCCCTCCGAAGACGAGGCAAGCCTCGACGATGACGAATCTCGTGCCTGAGGATCCCGTCGAACAGAGCACTTCAAGCGTCGCTTATAGCCACGACAAATAGCCTCAAGAAAAAGCAACAACAGCTTCAAGCTGATCAAGATTTGCTAGCCGACAGATGGACTGAAGTCCTTGGCCGAGGAATATAAACTCGAATGTCCCTCCAAGAATTACCCAAAGCGCAGATTGCTACCCCAACTGGAGGAGGAAGCACCAAAACCTACATCTCCAGCGTATGACGCGGCTGATCGGCCACCTCGTGGCCACGAAGAGAGGCATTCCAGCCAAAAGCTCAGCCCGCACCCCGACGCCATTCAAATAAAAAGGCATGGGGAAATACGCCAGACCTGCGAGACGTATTGGAGGACAAAGCAAAACATGCAAGATCAATCTACGGATCACGAGGGCGCGCCACTATGCGAGACGATAAACCGTCATGCCGGATACAGTAAAAGTAAATCGGCCGGGCCGAACACAGGACAAGACTCATTTGAGCTGCGTCGTATAGCCCAGTACAGAGGCGCCGCACACCCCCTATGCTTCACAGACGAAGTAATGGATCACCAAATCCCAGAGGGTTTCAAACCCGTAAATATCGAATCATACGACGGCACAACAGATCCTGCGGTATGGATCGAGGACTTCCTCCTGCACATCCACATGGCCCGCGGTGACGATCTACACGCCATCAAATACCTCCCACTCAAGCTCAAAGGACCAGCTCGACATTGGCTCAACAGCCTGCCAGCAGAATCCATTGGCTGTTGGGAAGATCTGGAAGCCGCATTCCTCGACAACTTCCAGGGCACTTATGTGCAACCCAGGACAGCTGGCATCGCAGCAATAACATATCAAATAACCACGGTACTTCGGATACCAAGGACGGCAATGGCAGGTCACGTCGCAACAAACATAAGCGCCGCATCAACAACGACAATACCGAGGATACGACAGTCAATGCCGGATTCAAAGGCTCTAAACCCGGTCAGCGGAAAAAGCCATTCAAAAGAAGCACTCCGGGCCCGTCCAGTTTGGACCGTATACTCGATCGCTCGTTCAAATACACGGCACCCCCGACAAGCCAGCCAACCACACCAACAGGAATTGTTGGGTGTTCAAGCAGGCCGGCAAGTTAAATGCCGAAAACAAAGATAAGGGGTCACATAGATGACGAGGAGGAGCCCCGGCAGCCGAACACGGAGGACAGAAGAGGTTCCCCCCACAAGTGCGGACGGTGAACATGATATACGCAACCCACATCCCCAAGAGGGAGCGGAAGCGTGCGCTCAGGGACGTATATGCGTTGGAGCCAGTCGCCCCAAAGTTCAACCCATGGTCCTCCTGTCCGATCACCTTTGATCGCAGGGACCACCCCACTAGTATCCGTCATGGCGGATTCGCCGCACTGGTCCTAGACCCAATCATCGACGGATTTCACCTCACTCGAGTCCTTATGGACGTGCGGCAGCAGCCTGAACCTGCTTTATCAGGACACAGTGCGCAAAATGGGTATAGACCCCTCAAGGATCAAACCCACAAAAACGACCTTCAAAGGCGTCATACCAGGTGTAGAGGCCCATTGCACAGGCTCAGTCACACTGGAAGTGGTCTTCGGATCCCCGGATAACTTCTGAAGCGAGGAGTTAATCTTCGATATAGTCCCGTTCCGCAGTGGCTATCATGCACTGCTCGGGCGAACCGCATTTGCGAGATTCAATGCGGTACCGCACTATGCATATCTCAAGCTCAAGATGCCAGGACCTCGGGGGGTCATCACAGTCAATGGAAACACAGAGTGCTCTCTCCGCACGGAGGAGCACACTGCGGCCCTCACAGCAGAAGCACAAAGCAGCCTCTTAAGGCAATCCACTAGTTTCGGCGATTAAGGACCCGGACACCTTCAAGCGCGCCCGGAGTAATCGGCAACAAGACCGCCTGGCACTTCCGAGCTCGCATAGCAATGCGGCCCCCACCCCGTCCCAGCCAAACGAAATCCGTGCCACGCGTACATAATTACGCATTAAAAATACCATGGGCATAGGTGGGGAGGGGGGCACGACTACGGCACAGCCCCAAGAAACGGCTCAACCGCACTAGGGGCTTCCCGCTTTGTTATTTTTCTCTTTCAGGACTTTAATCTCTGGAAACCCTCCGGCAGCATGATTGCCGACACATGATGCAGCAACCAAGAGGTAGAAAGCTACGTCGCACCACGAAACTCCCAGGTGGATTACGATAACGAGTGAAATACTTGCTTTAATACTATTCCTCAGCTTGCCCTTGGAACATGTCAAAGTCCTACTTTTTGCTTATCACTACTCTGTATCATTCTGCTTTAACGCACCTTTTTGAATAAACAATGCATAGCATTAAGACTATTATTGCATTCTTCCTTTATATATATATATATATATATATATGTTCATTCATGACATCAGCACCCGTACACTCTGGTACGGCCAATACGCTAGGGGCTTAAGCATACCCCATAATACGCGTGAGAAGTCCGAACACTTTTGACAGTGCGGCACCCCGAACTTATAGCATTATATGCATCAGCTCCGAATCATGTCTTGGGTCAATAGTTGGGTTTGCCCGGCTCCCATGTTTTGGTACCTTACGTTCCGCTATATCGGCTAAGGTAGCACTGGAGAACTACTGCGATTGTGCCCCGGTTCACTGGGCTAAGCACCTCAGTAGAGAAAGCTAAAACTGACTGTCATGATAAGGCGAGAGCTGGTCGCTGTTCGAGAGGTTTCGAGTCCCTAAATACTTCACTAGCTTCACGGCGTCCATCTTGGCCCAGTGCACCTTCGCACGGGCGAAAGCCCGGCGTGCACCTTCGATGCAGAAGACCGCTTGATGACTTCCAGCCGGGGGCAGGCATCCACAAGCTGCCTCACCAGGCCGAAGTAGCTGTTGGGAAGGGCGTCGCCGGGCCACATCCGGACTATAAAGCCCTTCATGGCCTGTTTGGCCGCCTTGTGTAGCTCGACCAGTTGCTTCAGCTGGTCACTCATAGGCTATACTGGGACCAAAACAACTTCTCCGTCGAGCTTCCCTCCTCGGCCCAGTAAAATTTCACGCGGTCCGACACGCTGCGGGGCAAATCTGCGAATGCTCCTGGAGAGCTCCGGACTCGGGTAAGTAACAAGTAATTTACTTTCACATGCTTGCTCTGCATATTGAATGCCTTACCCGCCGCTATCTTCCTCATCGCCTCAATCTCCTGGAGGGCCTTTTGGGCTTCAGCCTTGGCATTCTTTGCGCTCTCGAGGGCCGCGGCAAGCTCGGACTCTCCGTCTTCGAGTCAAGCTCCAAAGCCTCGTGCTTCATCACGAGAGCTGGAGCTCTTGCTGCACCTCGCCCACCCGTGCCTCTTGCTTTTCCCGCTCGGTGCGCTCCTGGGCCGCTTTGTTTTCGGCCTTGGACAACGCTTGCTTCAGGGTTGCCACTTCAGTCGTGGCCCCGGGCAAATTCATGATGATCCTGTCATTTTGCAATCGCATATTATGTATATATATAGACTAGGTATTACTCACCTTTGTTCTCCTCGAGCTGCCTCTTAGCAAGGCCGAGCTCTTTCTCGGACCCCTCGAGGTCCTGCTTCAGTGCGGCGACCTCCGTAGTCAGTACGGCAGAGGTCGCAGCACGACTTAACGACCATGCTCGACTTCGACTCCGAAGACATCGACGGTATGGACGACGATGCGGAGAACGAAGAGGAACCACTGCCCACAGGGCACTGGACAGCCACCTCATCATATGATATATACATAGGTGGACACACCCAAAGAAGGCAATGGCATGAGACAACGGAGGATGACCCCTCCAAGAAGCAACCCAAGCGCACGTCAGCGGCGCCGCTCTAAGTCCCGCCAAGGCAAAAAGGTGATACCGGCACAGGAGATAATAGCACTCCGGACAGTGCCGAAGACAACAACAATCCCCTCCAGCAAGATTTAGAGGAGGATGGAGAAGCCAGCCCTCCCGAGAGAGCGGCAGATGGAGAGGCGGAGGATGATAATTGCATGCCTCCCTCCGAAGACGAGGCAAGCATCGACGATGACGAATTCGTCGTGCCTGAATCCCGTCGAACTAGGCACTTCAAGCTCGGCTTATAGCCACGACAAATAGCCTCAAGAAAAAGCAACAATAGCTTCAAGCTGATCAAGATTTGCTAGCCGACAGATGGACTGAAGTCCTTGTGGCCGAGGAATATAAACTCGAACGTCCCTCCAAGAATTACCCAAAGCGCAGATTGCTACCCCAACTGGAGGAGGAAGCACCAAAACCTACATCTCCAGCGTATGACGCGGCTGATCGGCCACCTCGTGGCCGCGACAGAGAGAGGCATTCCAGCCAAAAGCTCAGCCCGCACCCCGACGCCACTCAAATAAAAATGTCACATGGGGAAATCAGACCTGCGAGACGTATTGGAGGACAAAGCAAAAACACGCAAGATCGATCTACGGATCACGCGAGGGCGCGCCACTATGCGAGACGATAACCATCACGCCGATATAGTAAAAGTAAGTCTGGCCGGGCCGAACACAGTGCAAGACTCATTTGAGTGCGTCGTGATATAGCCCAGTACAGAGGCGCCGCACACCCCCTATGCTTCACAGACGAAGTAATGGATCATCAAATCCCAGAGGGTTTCAAACCCGTAAATATAGAATCATATGACGGCACAACAGATCCTGCGGTATGGATCGAGGATTCCTCCTGCACATCCACATGGCCCGCGGTGACGATCTACACGCCATCAAATACCTCCCACTCAAGCTCAAAGGACCAGCTCGGCATTGGCTCAACAGCCTGCCAGCAGAATCCATTGGCTGTTGGGAAGATCTGGAAGCCGCATTCCTCGACAACTTTCAGGGCACTTATGTGCGACCACCAGATGCCGATGACTTGAGCCACATAATTCAGCAGCCAGAGGAATCGGCCAGGCAATTCTGGACACGGTTCCTAAACAAAGAAAAATCAAATCGTCGACTGTCCGGATGCAGAGGCCCTAGCAGCTTTCAAAGCACAACATCCGCGACGAGTGGCTCGCCGCACCTTGGCCAGGAAAAGCCGAAATCTATGGCAGCCCTCACGACACTCATGACCCGCTTTTGTGCGGGAGAGGACAGCTGGCTGGCTCGCAGCAATAACATATCAAAGAACCATGGTACTTCGGATACCAAGGATGGCAATGGCAGGTCACGTCGCAACAAACATAAGCGCCGCATTAACAGCGACAATACCGAGGATACGACAGTCAATGCCGGATTCAAAGGCTCTAAACCCGGTCAGCGGAAAAAGCCATTCAAAAGAAGCACTCCGGGCCCGTCCAGTTTGGACCGTATACTCGATCGCTCGTGTCAAATACACGGCACCCCCGACAAGCCAGCCAACCACACCAACAGGGATTGTTGGGTGTTCAAGCAGGCCGGCAAGTTAAATGCCGAAAACAAAGATAAGGGGTCACATAGCGATGACGAGGAGGAGCCCCAGGCCGAACACCGGAGGACAGAAGAGGTTCCCCCCACAAGTGCGGATGGTGAACATGATATACGCAACCCACATCCCCAAGAGGGAGCGGAAGCGTGCGCTCAGGGACGTATATGCGTTGGAGCCAGTCGCCCCAAAGTTCAACCCATGGTCCTCCTGTCCGATCACCTTCGATCGCAGGGACCACCCCACTAGTATCCGTCATGGCGGATTCGCCGCACTGGTCCTAGACCCAATCATTGACAGATTTCACCTCACTCGAGTCCTTATGGATGGCGGCAGCAACCTGAACCTGCTTTCTCAGGACACAGTGCGCAAAATGGGCATAGACCCCTCAAGGATCAAACCCACAAAAACGACCTTCAAAGGCGTCATACCAGGTGTAGAGGCCCATTGCACAGGCTCAGTCACACTGGAAGTGGTCTTCGGATCCCCGGATAACTTCCGAAGCGAGGAGTTAATCTTCGATATAGTCCCGTTCCGCAGTGGCTATCATGCACTGCTCGGGCGAACCGCATTTGCGAAGATTCAATGCGGTACCGCACTATGCATATCTCAAGCTCAAGATGCCAGACCTCGGGGGGTCATCACAGTCAATGGAAACACAGAGCGTCTCTCCGCACGGAGGAGCACACTGCGGCCCTCGCAGCAGAAGCAAAAGCAGCCTCTTAAGGCAATCCACTAGTTCGGCGATACGACCCGGACACCTTCAAGCGCGCCCGGAGTAATCGGCAACAAGACCGCCTGGCACGTTCCGAGCTCGCATAGCAATGCGGCCCCCACCCCAGTCCCAGCCAAACGGCGAAAATCCGTGCCACGCGTACATAATTACGCATTGAAAATACCATGGGCACAGGTGGGGAGGGCACGACTACGGCACGCCCCAAAACGCGGCTCAACCGCACTAGGGGCTTCCCGCTTTGTTATTTTTCTCTCTTTCGGGACTTTAATCTCTGGAAACCCTGTCCGGCAGCATATATTGCCGGACACATGATGCAGCAACCAAGGAGGCAGAAAGCTACGTCGCACCACGAAACTCCCAGGTGGATTACGATAACGAGTGAAATACTTGCTTTAATACCATTCCTCAGCTTGCCCTTGGAAGGGACATGTCAAATAGTCCTACTTTCTTATCGCACTACTTGTATCATTCTGCTTTAACGCACCTTTTTGAATAAACAATGCATAGCATTAAGACTATTATTGCATTCTTCCTTTATATATATATATATATGTTCATTCATGACATCCAGCACCCGTACACTCTGGTACGGCCAATACGCTAGGGGCTTAAGCATACCCCATAATACGCATGAGAAGTCCGAACACTTTCGACAGTGCGGCACCCCGAACTTATAGCATTATATGCATCAGCTCTGAATCATGTCTTGGGTCAATAGTTGGGTTTGCCCGGCTCCCATGTTTTGGTACCTTACGTTCCTATATCGGCTAAGGTAGCACTGGGAGAACTACTGCGATTGTGCCCCGGTTCTGCTGGGCTAAGCACCTCAGTAGAGAAAGCTAAAACTGACTGTCATGATAAGGCGAGAGACTGGTCGCTTCGAGAGGTTTCGAGTCCCTAAAGACTTATGCCGCTTAGAGCGAGGAGTCAGGCTTTGTCCGGCTTAAGGCGTGTATAGCGCCCCGAATTCGGCCTTCCGAATACTAGGGGCTTCGCCAAATTTAAAATTAAGAATTCTATGGCTAAGTGAGAGTGATAAAGCATTATAGTCCGATTGCCTTGTTCGTTGTGCTGAGCACCTCCCTCGAAGGACCCAAAAATGGGAACAAGAGTGCTCAGGTTTATCCCGAACACCCCAGCACTCGTGGCATGGGGGCAGAAGCCGACGACTAGCCATCTCTCAGATTTGATAAACAGCCGAACAAAAGGTAATATTTTAAATTCAAACAAGCGTTGCATAGCGCATATGAACAAGTTTTCATAATACAGGATCACACGAGCAAGTTCATTCAAATATTACATCTTTCGCACACTCGTCCGCTACAAGACGGGCACCCTTCAGGACACCCTCATAATACATCTCGGGGTGGCGATGCTCCTTGCCCTGCGGCGGCCCCTCCTTCACAGCTTCACGGCGTCCATCTTGGCCCAGTGCACCTTCGCACGGGCGAAAGCCCGGCGTGCACCTTCGATGCAGACGGACCGCTTGATGACTTCCAGCCGTGGGCAGGCATCCACAAGCCGCCTCACCAGGCCGAAGTAGCTGTTGGGAAGGGCGTCGCCAGGCCACATCCGGACTATAAAGCCCTTCATGGCCTGTTCGGCCGCCTTGTGTAGCTCGACCAGTTGCTTCAGCTGGTCACTCATAGGCACCGGGTGTTCGGTCCCAGTATACTGGACCAAAACAACTTCTCCGTCGAGCTTCCCTCCTCGGCCTAGTAAAATTTCGGCATCCGACACGCTGCGGGGCAAATCTGCGAATGCTCCTGGAGAGCTCCGGACTCGGGTAAGTAACAAGTAATTTACTTTCACATGCTTGCTCTGCATATTGAATGCCTTACCCACCGCTATCTTCCTCATCGCCTCAATCTCCTGGAGGGCCTTTTGGGCTTCGGCCTTGGCATTCTTTGCGCTCTCGAGGGCCGCGGCAAGCTCGGACTCTCCGTCTTCGAGTCAAGCTCCAAAGCCTCGTGCTTCATCACGAGAGCCTGGAGCTCTTGCTGCACCTCGCCCACCCGTGCCTCTTGCTTTTCCCGCTCGGTGCGCTCCTGGGCCGCTTTGTTTTCGGCCTCGGATAGCGCTTGCTTCAGGGTTGCCACTTCGGTCGTGGCCCCTGGCAAATTCATGATGATCCTGTCATTTTGCAATCGCATATTTTTATATATATATAGACTAGGTATTACTTACCTTTGTTCTCCTCGAGCTGCCTCTTAGCAAGGCCGAGCTCTTTCTCGGACCCCTCGAGTCCTGCTTCAGTGCGGCGACCTCCGCAGTCAGTGCGGCAGAGGTCAGCAGCGAAGCCTGCATACGCATATAGACATACTTATATTAGACTCCTGCAGATATTTGATCCTCTATTCGGCTTTTCTTTGTGAACACAACAGAGCATCAGGGGCTACTGTCTATGCGGTAATATTTTTCCTATATTTCAAATACTTACCTCAAAGCCTGTTAGAAGGCTGGCACAGGCTTCAGTCAGTCCGCTCTTGACTGAACCTTCTTGGATCACCGCACTCATAATAGTGCGGTGCTCTTCGTCGATGGAAGCGCCACGAAGCGCTCCCAGCAGATTGTCCGGTGCCTCTGGATGGACAGAGGTCACCGGCACAGGCGTCTTGCCCCTTTTGGAAGGAGGCCGCCTGCCCGAGTCCGGAACCACTAGGTTCCGGCGCGGTGTTCGGCTGAGGGCCGAACTCGGAGCCCTCGGGAGCCTTACTCCCTCTGCTCCCGGAGTCCGGAAGGTCGCCTTGAGGCGCCTCCGGGACTGTCTCCCCTCGACCCGGTGCCTCTTGAGACAATACCTCGGCATTGTCCGTAGGGCAAGGGGAGGTGGCGGTCGGAAGTGGATCGCTATCCATATCCGACGAGTCCAAGGAGCCGCCCGACGAAGATACGTCGATACGGGCTTGGGGCGGTCTGCATAATCATATTCGGTTAGGAGAAGCAGTGCGACAAAGGTATGCTATGAGTTACTCTGGTATCCGAATACTTACGACTTCGCCAGGGGCTTGGCCCTGAGCAGCCACTCGTCTTCTTCGGCGGCGGTGGTGGAGTAGTCCGGAAGGAGAGTCCTTCCCTTCTTGGACCCTTCGGCCTCCCCGTTGGGGCGACCTTCCTTTTCTTGTCTCCCCCACTGGAGGGGAGCATCTTCATCCTCCTCGTCTTCAGGGAGGAGTGCGTCGAGAGTTATCGACGATGAGTCCGATACCACCTGGCGCTCGGGAACTCTTTCGGGTTCCCTTGGCCTTCTTGGTCTTCTCCGGCACCTTGTAAGGAGCCGGAGTCAGCATCTCCGTCAGGAGAGCGTCCGCAGTCTTCGGGCAGAGGGGCCGGACAGTTAATCTACCCGATGTCTCCACCCAGTCCTGTCAAAGGCATGGGAGCTCAGACCCCGCACATGGTTAAGCTATGGGAAATAAATACCCTACCAGATGTACAGAACTTACCGAATTCGCAAGGCGCTTCGCGCTTAGCCCGCGGTCCTCGGTAAGAGAGGGACCTCGG
>NW_024114614.1:0-20961 GCF_003073215.2 Triticum urartu | reverse complement strand
CACACATCACAAAAAATACAGGGTTGACAGCCTCTGGAAAGATGGCAAAGCATATAACAAAACACATGTAGAGCTCATGGGCATATCATGCACACAATAATCATGGCAAAAATGACAAATATCTAAATGGAGCAGCAGATCTGACAATTATCTCAAGTAGCACTCTTCTACCAGAATTTCGGGCATCAAGATGCACTCAAATGAAAATGATGCAATGAGATGAAATGATGTACTTCCTGAGACGAACATTTTGATATGCTATATGCATGAATCGGATCTATGGATGCAAAGTTACGACATGATGAAGATGGGCACATGAAACATGGAAATCTCGGGGACTTGGTGAAAAAGTCAACCTCTCCCAGATCTCAGATCTAGGGTTCATGCACGCGAACCGAGGCGTGGACGGAGTTCGCCGGAATAGTGGCAGAGCTCGCCGGAGGAGGAGAGAACGGCGGCGAAGCTCGAGGTCGCCGGATCCGGTCCGGCCCGACCAGATCCGCGACGAGCGGACGGGGGCGGCCCATGGCGCGGCGGTCGAGGACGCCGGCGGTCGAGGACGCCGGCGACGAAGGACGTCGGCGGGGCATGGCGCACGGCGGCCAGAGTGGCGGTGCCGGCGCGAGGCGCGGTGGCGCATGGCGGCGGCCGGAGCGGCACAGGAGGCGGCTCGGGCGGGCGCGATGTCGAGCGGCTGGCGGCGGCGACCGGGCCCGCGCGGGCCGGATCTGGGCCCCGCGGGCCGCGCGGTGGAGAGGGAGGCGGCCGGCTGAGGTGGCGCTCGCCGGTTGGCCGGGCGCGGCGCGGCTGATGTGGCACGACCCGATTGGTCGGAGTGAGGTGGAGGGTGCGGCGGACATTGTCCGGCGCGGTGAGGATTTCGTCCGGGCGCGAGGTAGAGGAAGGCTAGGGTTTCATCCGCGAAAATTTCGAAGGGGATCACATATATATAGGTAGAGGGAGCTAGGAGAGTCCAAATGAGGTGCGGTTTTCGGCCCACGCGATCGTGATCGAACGCTCTAGATGATGGAGAGGGTTTTGGTGGGTTTTGGGCCAAATTAGAAGGGTGTTGGGATGCAACACACACGAGGCCTTTTCGGTCGCTCGGTTAACCGTTGGAGTATCAAACAAAGTTCAAATGGTACAGAACTTGACAGGCGGTCTACCGGTAGTAAACCAAGGCCGCTTGGCAAGTCTCGGTCCAATCCGGAAATGTTTAATCCCCACACACGAGAAGAAGGTAGAAATGACCACCGGAGGAGAACGAAGCGCCAGAATGCAAAACGGACAACGGGGAAAATGCTCGAATGCATGAGACGAACACATATGCAAATGAAATGCACATGATGACATGATATGCAATGCATGACATGCAAGCAATGACAAGGCAACAACAACGAATAACTGGACGACACCTGGCACATCGGTCACGGGGCATTACAACACTCCACCACTACGAAAGGATCTCGTCCCGAGATCTACAATGGCACCGGAGGGAAAATAGAAGAGAAAGAGAAGAGGTAAGACTAAGTTGCTTCTTTGACAAACGAGTGAAACCAAATAACCTTGCGAAGCTGTACAGATTCGAGACAAGAATACAACGAAGGTGAACCAACTCGAAAACACTCAGGTTAAAAGGATAAGGACGAAAAGAACACGATCCTGACAAAGCAAGAAGATGGGTTTGGAGAGACAACATCACAATGCCTGGAACGAAGAATAGAAGATAGATAATTAAAAATAGGAGAAATGAGGAGAAAATGCCAACATCTGCCACAAAAGAGCTTGAGAAGGCATCTTTAGGAGAAGGGTCGAACGGAGTTGTTGGAAAACACAACGAAAAGAATAAGTTGATATGGTCTTATGGAGTACATCTCCAATTATGAGGTGACAACCTGCCACTCATGAGAAAAAGAATTGGATTGATAAGAACAAGGAGACGAGAAACTTATTTCACCGGGAGGATAGATGAATAACTTGGGTCATTTATAAACACCATAGATAGCAACAATCCTTAGGGAAGGCTTTAGGTGAAATATAACCCAAGATAGCTCCAATGACGAGATTGATGGATTTAAAATATCCCAATCTTGACAACATGTGAATCATGAAAACATGAACTCAAATTATCAAGAATGACATAATACCACCTCCAATGATACGGTAGAACAGAAAATGCACTCCGGATTACAATATGAAGAAAGCTTGAGCTCCTCTGAAAAGAAAGTTGATGAACGTTACGAGAAGAATATAAATCCTTGATTAACCATCATGTAGAACCTTCATGAAGAACTCCGGTAAACAAAAGATAACGAAAAGAGAGAGAAGTTGAAAACACAAGGTGAATCCTTGTAACGATTTAGATGAATCTCCATGGTGATATAATTGAAAGAGGTTGGAACTCCGGGACAAAGATAAGATGAACAATTGAGATCAAGAATTTTCATGAACCTCCGGAATAAGGAATTAATCACTTGGATGAAACGAGAATAAGAATTACATTATGCTTATCCTTCACCAATTAAATTGCTGACAATCAACGGATTTGACATATTACTTATTCCCGTAGAAAAGATTAAGAGAGATATCGCGCCAACTTGAGAAAATCTTGAACGACCCACCGGTAGAATTGAAACAGCGAATAAATTTATATGATAAATGAAGGAAGAAGAATCTTGAGCAAACCACCGTAAGAATTAAAATGAACGAAGAGAAGATAAAGAAAACACTGGGAAGAATTAGCAAATGAATGAAAATGCTCGAGAGAATTTCATGAGAACGTTAGATACATGAGATCGAAGAGATCAAGAACTGATTAGAGGATATTTGATTGATGCACCGGCAAGATAGGAGAATGATAACTGACAGCTGAGAATGAATAAACCTAAATTTGATGGGCTGCAGATAATCAAACTGAGAAGACTCTCGAATTGCTCCGGATAGGTGAAAAGAATTCTCACGATCAAAACAATTATGAGAGGATGGCAACAAGCTAGAATTACGAATCTGAAAGAGAATGGAGCAAGATTGAGAGAAAAAAATCTTCTTCGGATATCAAATGTTGAGAATGTCGACGAGAGACACCACCATGAATTGTTGAGGCACTCCGGAATGAATAATGGGAAGGTTGAGCCAACGATGAAAAGAATTCGACAGATCTTGGAGAAAAACATAAGACTGATGGTAATATATTCTTACGCCAAACTTTGACAAGAAATTTGAGGATATCTCCGGGAAATAAGAAGAGTCGGGTAAGATCCTGGGAATAGACCTGTGGGTTAGGGCCCACTCAAAAGAAAAACCGTTGAAATGATTTAAAAGAGAGGTTGCACCAGTTGAACTAAAAGACTTGAATGAGATAACATCCTGGAAAGAACTTGAACGAATCTAGAGTGGAAAACACGAATCTTCGAGATATCTTGAACGGATTGATAAATGAAACGTGAACCTTCTAAGATATCTTTAGCACTCTGGAACAAATGAATAGTGAGAAGTGAATTATTTTGAGGTGCACCGGTATGAGAAGGTATTGACACGAGGAAAGGATATAATTGGCAAAGCTTGAATTGAATTCATCGGATAAAAGAGAACGAAGAATGATGAACTAGAAGCTCCGTTAGCATCTTCCTGAGAATCACCGGATAAGAACATTGCCGGAAAAGAATGGAGAGACTTCATATGAATAAAAGGATACTTGATTAAGAATTCTGAGTCCTCGAAGAAAAAGGGGTGGGTGGGGGGAAAAAAAAACAAAAGCTTGGGACGAATGAAACAAACAACGTCGAGAAGAAATGATAATTGATCTTGCTGATGGGGAGAAAGATGGGATCATCTCGAAGAGGCGCATCGGTTGAAAAAGGATTGACATGACAATCTCGATTATCAAGAAGGATTAGTATTCACATAGGAGTATGAGAACACCACTTAGGAAAGGGATGGAATCAACATTTGACTTCGAAGCAACTCGAATACCACAATCGAAAACAAAACAAAGGATTGGCTTGCAGAATAAGCCAGAACAAACATATGATAGAGATTTCGTCCGAAGTTTTCGTGGCGGGGCCTACACGGGCTCGATCGTACAGCACCATCATGTACAAGGCAGTGCACATGACATACGAAGCGTCCCCGAGTCGGCATAGCCAAGGACTCTTTAAGACACAACGAGACCACTGTAAAACCGATCGTGAATAGGCAGACCACTAGACGTCGAACCCCAATTTCATATCATACATCTGTTGGAAAGATATCCTAAGAGCTACTTGAATTCCCACCTATGAAACTCCCGAAACTTTCCGGTTATGCAATCAGGTGTTGGGGATACAGGGGAAGCATAATATCTCACCCAAAACTAGCAAATCCTACATCCAGCTGTATCCATCCTTCAACACATAACCAAGAAACCTTCGGAAATCATCTACCTCAACCTTCGAAAAGCATCCGTTATACAAGTTATGGCGATACTCCCGAACTCCCGCCCAGTACTGGGTGGCGTCGAGGTTATCTCACCAACGAACTGCATAAAAGAGATTTTCGATGTCGGCGTACTAAACTCAGGTATTCCAGAACTGCAACGATAAAATGTGACGACAACACCTCGGAGCTCAACTCCCCGGGACACTTCCACAAAACCCCTGACAGGAGGCACCAAGACAATGTTCTCATCACAAAACCATCGAACGATTCCAAGATACCCGCGTGATCCTAAAAATTTTTTAGTGAAATTTGAGAAGAGAAGAGTCAAAACTCTACGTCAGGATGCCTCACCAGAACGACGAAGGGACTGGGAGTAAAAAGAATTCCTAAACTCTCCGATATATATTCCTAAATGACTCAAAACATTTTTCTAGACACAACTCGGCCGCTAAAAACGATCAATCAGTGGGGGCTCCTAAGGTCGGGGAAGGCTCTGATTACCAACTTGTAACACCCTCGATGCGACTATACTCCCACGTGTCGAAGCACGACTTAGAGGCATAACCAATTGAAAGCAATGTCGCAAGTGAGGTAATCTTCACACAACCCATGTAATACATAAGGGAAAGAGATACATAGTTGGCTTACAATCGCCACTTCACACAATTACATGAATAAAGCATTACAACATCCAAATACAATCAAGGTCCGACTACGGAACCAAAATAAAAGAAGAACCCCAAATGCGACAAAGGTCCCCGATCGACCCCAACTGGGCTCCACTACTGATCAACTAGAACGAAACAACACAAAGGACAAGATCTTCATCGAGCTCCTCCTGAGCTTGGTTGCGTCATCTGCACGGACTCATCGGCACCTGCAAGCTGGTTTTGGAAGTATCTGTGAGCCACGGGGACTCAGCAATCTCGCACCCTCGCGATCAAGACTATTTAAGCTTATGGGTAAGGTAAAGGTATGAGGTGGAGCTGCAGCAAGCGACTAGCATATATGGTGGCTAACATACGCAAATGAGAGCGAGAAGAGAAGGCAAAGCACGGTCGATAAAAGTATGATCAAGAAGTGATCCTAGAACAACCTACGTCAAGCATAACTCCAACACCGTGTTCACTTCCCGGACTCCGCCGGAAAGAGACCATCACGGTTACACACGCGGTTGAATTCATTTTAATTAAGGTCAACTTCAGGTTTTCTACAACCGGACGTTAACAAATTCCCATCTGCCCATAACCGTGGGCACGGCTTTCTAAAGTTCAAATCCCTGCAGGGGTGTCCCAACTTAGCCCATCACAAGCTCTCACGGTCAACGAAGGAATAGACCTCCTCCCGAGACATTCCGATCAGACTCGGTATCGGTTCTAAAAGACACTTCGGACAGGGTAAAACTAAACCAGCAACACGCCCCCGAATGTGCCGAAAATCCGATTAGGAGCTGCACATATCTCTTCTCAGGGCACACTTAGATGAGCCAGACATCGGGTAGGCCAGCCCAGAGTTGCCCCTGGTAGCCCCGGAACATCGCTCAGTTGACCAACTCAGAGGGAGCACTGCCCGGGGGGGTTAAAATAAATATGACCCTCAGGAGCGCGACTCCCAAGGGAAAAGAAAAGGCTAGGTGGAAAATGGTAAAACCAATGTTGGGCATTGCTGGAAGAGCTTTACTTAAGGCGAACTGTCAAGGGGTTCCCATAATAGCCCAACCGCGTAAGGAACGCAAAATCCGGGAACATCACACACCGATACCTGACGGAAACTAGGGCGGCAAGAGTGGAACAAAACACCGAGCATAAGGCCGAGCCTTCCACCCTTTACCAAGTATATAGATGCATTAATTAAATAAGATATATTGTGATATCCCAAAAAGTAGACATGTTTCAACAAGGAACAACATCTCCATGTTCCAACAAGGAACGAACTTCAATCTTCACCTACAACTAACAACGCTATAAGAGGGGTCGAGCAAAGCGGTAAAACAGCCAAACAACGGTTCCCTAGGACAAGGTGGGTTAGAGGCTTGGTTCAACAATATGGAAGGCATGATACGCAAGTGGTAGGCATCGTAGCATAGGCATAGCGAAAGAGCGAGCATCTAGCAAGCAAAGATAGAAGTGATTTCGAGGGTACGATCAAAAAGCACCAGAACTGACTGCAAGGAAGAAGAACGAGTCCATGAAGAAGACAAAGGACGTAGTCGAACGGGTCCTCACAAACGCGACATACGAACCAACCCGAAGAAGCAAACACCGGAAAGAAGCACACAACATAGTAAACAACCAACACATGAACATGGTATGATATGCGAGATGCGGTATGCGATGCATATGCATGATTTGACAAGGAATGATTGAACCTGGCCTCAACTTGGAAAACCAAGTGTGCCACTGAAAGATGATATGAAATCTCTTGAAAACGATATAAAGATCACCGGAATCGGAGTTACGGTTTGGAAATGGCAAGCAATTCAAATATGGCACCGGTCTGCGATTTACAGCAAGTAGCCATCTAAATGCAACAAGATGAACATGCTACAGCACCCAAACATGACAACAAAATACATGGCAGGGATGCATTCATGATGCTTAACAAAATGCACTGAGCTACGGCCAATTCATCCATTAACAGGTTCAAACAAGCATGGCAAAAATGCATATGGCAAACAGATCTCAGACTTAGTGAAATTAACACTTGTCTGGAATTTCAGATCAGGTAGCACTCTTCGGAGCATGAAAAGTATATGCTACAGGACCTGAACATGGCAAAGTAAAGCATGGCATGGAGCTACTGAAAGAGCTTAACAAAAGTCCCTTAGTGACCTTGAGCCAAAAGGGATCAAAAAATACAATTGCAAGCATGTGAACATGACAAAAACATTATCAGATCACAGACTTGGTGAAAACTGGAGCATGCTGAAACAGATATCAAGTTGGCATGTTAACGAGCTCGATGCACTCACTACAGAGCATGGCTTGACAATCTAAGCATACACCCATCAAGAATACACATTACACAAGCTAGACATGGCAAGAACAATAACATGGCATGCACGGATGAACTACAACATCCTCGGCAAAATCGCTAACAAGTGGACAATCTGCCCAGATTCACGAAATAGCAAAAGTAGAGCTCGATTGACTCAAGCTAGATTGCTCCATAATTGCAAACAAAGACATGGATGGATAGAGCACTACAAGATTAACAAAACATCCTTACTGATCATCGTCAAAAGAGGCACGGATCACTAGGAAAGAACATGAACATATGGCATAATGAGATAGACAGTCCAAGGACTTAGTGGACATGCTAAGTCCTTGAAATCAGCATTAACGAATGCACTACTTTGCAAGCTTGTGCTAGTCACCACACACATCAAAAAAATACATGGGTTGCACCTCTGGAAAGATGGCAAAGCATATAACAAAACACATGTAGAGCTCATGGGCATATCATGCACACAATAATCATGGCAAAAATGACAAATATCTAAATGGAGCAGCAGATCTGACAATTATCTCAAGTAGCACTCTTCTACCAGAATTTCGGGCATCAAGATGCACTCAAATGAAAATGATGCAATGAGATGAAATGATGTACTTCCTGAGACGAACATTTTGATATGCTATATGCATGAATCGGATCTATGGATGCAAAGTTACGACATGATGAAGATGGGCACATGAAACATGGAAATCTCGGGGACTTGGTGAAAAAGTCAACCTCTCCCAGATCTCAGATCTAGGGTTCATGCACGCGAACCGAGGCGTGGACGGAGTTCGCCGGAATAGTGGCAGAGCTCGCCGGAGGAGGAGAGAACGGCGGCGAAGCTCGAGGTCGCCGGATCCGGTCCGGCCCGACCAGATCCGCGATGAGCGGCGACGTGGGCGGCCCATGGCGCGGCGTCGAGGACGACGGCGACGAAGGACGTCGGCGGGGCATGGCGCACGGCGGCCGGAGTGGGTGCCGGCGCGAGGCGCGGTGGCGCATGGCGGCGGCCGGAGCGGCGCAGGAGGCGGCTCGGGCGGGCGCGATGTCGAGCGGCTGGCGGCGGCGACCGGGCCCGCGCGGGCCGGATCTGGGCCCCGCGGGCCGCGCGGTGGAGAGGGAGGCGGCCGGCTGAGGTGGCGCTCGCCGGTTGGCCGGGCGCGGCGGCACGGCTGATGTGGCACGACCCGATTGGTCGGAGTGAGGTGGAGGGTGCGGCGGACATTGTCCGGCGCGGTGAGGATTTCGTCCGGGCGCGAGGTAGAGGAAGGCTAGGGTTTCATCCGCGAAAATTTCGAAGGGGATCACATATATATAGGTAGAGGGAGCTAGGAGAGTCCAAATGAGGTGCGGTTTTCGGCCACGCGATCGTGATCGAACGCTCTAGATGATGGAGAGGGTTTTGGGCCAAATTAGAAGGGTGTTGGGATGCAACACACACGAGGCCTTTTCGGTCGCTCGGTTAACCGTTGGAGTATCAAACAAAGTTCAAATGGTACAGAACTTGACAGGCGGTCTACCGGTAGTAAACCAAGGCCGCTTGGCAAGTCTCGGTCCAATCCGGAAATGTTTAATCCCCACACACGAGAAGAAGGTAGAAATGACCACCGGAGGAGAACGAAGCGCCAGAATGCAAAACGGACAACGGGGAAAATGCTCGAATGCATGAGACGAACACATATGCAAATGAAATGCACATGATGACATGATATGCAATGCATGACATGCAAGCAATGACAAGGCAACAACAACGAATAACTGGACGACACCTGGCACATCGGTCACGGGGCATTACAACACTCCACCACTACGAGAGGATCTCGTCCCGAGATCTAGAATGGCACCGGAGGGAAAACGGAAGAGAAAGAGAAGAGGTAAGACTAAGTTGCTTCTTTGACAAACGAGTGAAACCAAAGAACCTTGCGAGCTGTACAGATTCGAGACAAGAATACAACGAAGGTGAACCAACTCGAAAACACTCAGGTTAAAAGGATAAGGACGAAAAGAACACGATCCTGACAAAGCAAGAAGATGGGTTGGAGAGAACAACATCACAATGCCTGCGGAACGAAGAATAGAAGATAGATAATTAAAATAGGAGAAATGAGGAGAAAATGCCAACATCTGCCACAAAAGAGCTTGACAAGGCATCTTTAGGAGAAGGGTCGAACGGAGTTGTTGGAAAAACCACAACGAAAAGAATAAGGTTGATATGGTCTTATGGAATACATCTCCAATTATGAGGTGACAACCTGCCACTCCGGAAAAAGAATTGGATTGATAAGAACAAGGAGACGAGAAACTTATTTCACCGGGAGGATAGATGAATAACTTGGGTCATTTATAAACACCAAGATAGCAACAATCCTTAGGGAAGGCTTTAGGTGAAATATAACCCAAGATAGCTCCAATGACGAGATTGATGGATTTAAAATATCCCAATCTTGACAACATGTGAATCATGAAAACATGAACTCAAATTATCAAGAATGACATAATACCACCCCCAATGATACGGTAGACAGAAATGCACTCCCAAATGCACTCCGGATTACAATATGAAGAAAGCTTGAGCTCCTCTGAAAAGAAAGTTGATGAACGTTACGAGAAGGAATATAAATCCTTGATTAACCATCATGTAGAACCTTCATGAAGAACTCCGGTAAACAAAAGATAACGAAAAGAGAGAGAAGTTGAAAACACAAGGTGAATCCTTGTAACGATTTAGATGAATCTCCATGGTGATATAATTGAAAGAGGTTGGAACTCCGGGACAAAGATAAGATGAACAATTGAGATCAAGAATTTTCATGAACCTCCGGAATAAGGAATTAATCACTTGGATGAAACGAGAATAAGAATTACATTATGCTTATCCTTCACCAATTAAATTGCTGACAATCAACGGATTTGACATATTACTTATTCCCGTAGAAAAGATTAAGAGAGATATCGCGCCAACTTGAGAAAATCTTGAACGACCCACCGGTAGAATTGAAACAGCGAATAAATTTATATGATAAATGAAGGAAGAAGAATCTTGAGCAAACCACCGTAAGAATTAAAATGAACGAAGAGAAGATAAAGAAAACACTGGGAAGAATTAGCAAATGAATGAAAATGCTCGAGAGAATTTCATGAGAACGTTAGATACATGAGATCGAAGAGATCAAGAACTGATTAGAGGATATTTGATTGATGCACCGGCAAGATAGGAGAATGATAACTGACAGCTGAGAATGAATAAACCTAAATTTGATGGGCTGCAGATAATCAAACTGAGAAGACTCTCGAATTGCTCCGGATAGGTGAAAAGAATTCTCACGATCAAAACAATTATGAGAGGATGGCAACAAGCTAGAATTACGAATCTGAAAGAGAATGGAGCAAGATTGAGAGAAAAAAATCTTCTTCGGATATCAAATGTTGAGAATGTCGACGAGAGACACCACCATGAATTGTTGAGGCACTCCGGAATGAATAATGGGAAGGTTGAGCCAACGATGAAAAGAATTCGACAGATCTTGGAGAAAAACATAAGACTGATGGTAATATATTCTTACGCCAAACTTTGACAAGAAATTTGAGGATATCTCCGGGAAATAAGAAGAGTCGGGTAAGATCCTGGGAATAGACCTGTGGGTTAGGGCCCACTCAAAAGAAAAACCGTTGAAATGATTTAAAAGAGAGGTTGCACCAGTTGAACTAAAAGACTTGAATGAGATAACATCCTGGAAAGAACTTGAACGAATCTAGAGTGGAAAACACGAATCTTCGAGATATCTTGAACGGATTGATAAATGAAACGTGAACCTTCTAAGATATCTTTAGCACTCTGGAACAAATGAATAGTGAGAAGTGAATTATTTTGAGGTGCACCGGTATGAGAAGGTATTGACACGAGGAAAGGATATAATTGGCAAAGCTTGAATTGAATTCATCGGATAAAAGAGAACGAAGAATGATGAACTAGAAGCTCCGTTAGCATCTTCCTGAGAATCACCGGATAAGAACATTGCCGGAAAAGAATGGAGAGACTTCATATGAATAAAAGGATACTTGATTAAGAATTCTGAGTCCTCGAAGAAAAAGGGGTGGGTGGGCGGGAAAAAAAACAAAGGCAGGCTTGGGACGAATGAAACAAACAACGTCGAGAAGAAATGATAATTGATCTTGCTGATGGGGAGAAAGATGGGATCATCTCGAAGAGAAGCGCATCGGTTGGAAAAAGGATTGACATGACAATCTCGATTATCAAGAAGGATTAGTATTCACATAGAAGTATGAGAACACCACTTGGAAAAGTATGGAATCAACATTTGACTTCGAAGCAACTCGAATACCACAACTCAAAACAAAACAAAGGATTGGCTTGCAGAATAAGCCAGAACAAACATATGATAGAGATTTCATCGAAATTTTCATGGTGGGGCCTACACGGGCTCGATCGTACAGCACCATCATGTACAAGGCAGTGCACATGACATACGAAGCGTCCCCGAGTCGGCATAGCCAAGGACTCTTTAAGACACAACGAGACCACTGTAAAACCGACCGTGAATAGGCGGACCACTAGACTTTGAACCCCAATTTCATATCATACATCTATCGGAAAGATATCCTAAGAAATACTTGAATTCCCACTTATGAAACTCTCGAACCTTTCCGGTTATGCAATTAGGTGTTGGGGATACAAGGGAAGCATAATATCTCACCCAAAACTAGCAAAACCTACATCCAGCTGTATCCATCCTTCAACACATAACCAAGAAACCTTCGAAAATCATCTACCTCAACCTTCGAAAAGCATCCGTTATACAAGTTATGGCAATACTCTCGAACTCCCGCCCCAGTACTGGGTGGCGTCGAGGTTATCTCACCAATGAACTTCATAAAAGAGATTTTCGATGTCGGCGTACTAAACTCAGGTATTCCAAAACTGCAACGATAAAATTGTGACAACAACACCTCGGAGCTCAACTCCCCGGGACACTGCCACAACCCCTAAAGACAGGAGGCACCAAGAACAATGTTCTCGTCACAAAACCATCGGAACGATTCCAAGATACCCGCGTGAACCTAAAAAAAAATTTAGTGAAATTTGAGAAGAGAAGAGTCAAAACTCTACGTCAGGATGCCTTACCAGAGCGATGAGGAGACTGGGAAGTAAAAAGAATTCCTAAACTCTCCGATATATAATTCCTAAATGACTCAAAACATTTTTCTAGACACAACTCGGCCGCTAAAAACGATCAAGCAATGGGGCTCCTAAGGTCGGGGAAGGCTCTGATACCAACTTGTAACGCCCTCGATGCGGCTATATCTCCCACGTGTCGAAGCACGACTTAGAGGCATAACCGCATTGAAAGCAATGTCGCAAGTGAGGTAATCTTCACACAACCCATGTAATACATAAGGGAAAGATACATAGTTGGCTTACAATCGCCACTTCACACAATTACATGAATAAAGCATTACAACATCCAAATACAATCAAGGTCCGACTACGGAACCAAAATAAAAGAAGAACCCCAAATGCGACAAAGGTCCCCAGATCGACCCCAACAGGGCTCCACTACTGATCAACTAGAACGAAACAACACAAAGGACAAGATCTTCATCGAGCCCTCCTGAGCTTGGTTGCGTCATCTGCACGGACTCATCGGCACCTGCAAGCTGGTTTTGGAAGTATCTGTGAGCCACGGGGACTCAGCAATCTCGCACCCTCGCGATCAAGACTATTTAAGCTTATGGGTAAGGTAAAAGGTATGAGGTGGAGCTGCAGCAAGCGACTAGCATATATGGTGGCTAACATACGCAAATGAGAGCAAGAAGAGAAGGCAAAGCACGGTCGATAAAAGTATGATCAAGAAGTGATCCTAGAACAACCTACGTCAAGCATAACTCCAACACCGTGTTCACTTCCCGGACTCCGCCGAAAGAGACCATCACGGTTACACACGGTTGATTCATTTTAATTAAGTCAACTTCAGGTTTTCTACAACCGGACATTAACAAATTCCCATCTGCCCATAACCGCGGGCACGGCTTTCGAAAGTTCAAATCCCTGCAGGGGTGTCCCAACTTAGCCCATGACAAGCTCTCACGGTCAACGAAGGAATAGACCTCCTCCCGAGACATTCCGATCAGACTCGGTATCCCGGTTCTACAAGACATCGACGAAAAACAAACCAGCAACACCGCCCGAATGTGCCGACAAATCCCGATAGGAGCTGCACATATCTCGTTCTCAGGGCACACTCAGATGAGCCCAGACGTCGGGTAGGCCAGCCCAGAGTTGCCCCTGGTAGCCCCGAACATCGCTCAGTTCGACCAACACTTAGAGGAGCACTGGCCCGGGGGGGTTAAAATAAATATGACCCTCAGGAGTGCGACTCCCAAGGGAAAAGAAAAGGCTAGGTGGAAAATGGTAAAACCAATGTTGGGCATTGCTGGAAGAGCTTTACTTAAGGCGAACTGTCAAGGGGTTCCCATAATAGCCCAACCGCGTAAGGAACGCAAAATCCGGGAACATAACACCGATATGACGGAAACTAGGGCGGCAAGAGTGGAGCAAAACAGCGGGCATAAGGCCGAGCCTTCCACCCTTTACCAAGTATATAGATGCATTAATTAAATAAGATATATTGTGATTTCCCAACAAGTAGACATGTTTCAACAAGGAACAACATCTCCATGTTCCAACAAGGAACGAACTTCAACCTTCAGCTACAACTAACAACGCTATAAGAGGGGCTGAGCAAAGCGGTAACATAGCCAAACAACGGTTTCCTAGGACAAGGTGGGTTAGAGGCTTGGTTCAACAATATGGAAGGCATGATACGCAAGTGGTAGGCATCGTAGCATAGACATAGCGAAAGAGCGAGCATCTAGCAAGCAATGATAGAAGTGATTTTGAGGGTACGATCATCTTGCCTGAAATCCCGCAAGGAAGAAGAACGAGTCCATGAAGAAGACAAACGGACGTAGACGAACGGATCCTCACAAACACGACGTTACCGGATCCAACCCGAAGAAGCAAACACCGGAAAGAAGCACACAACATAGTAAACAACCAACACATGAACATGGTATGATATGCGAGATGCGGTATGCGATGCATATGCATGATTTGACAAGGAATGATTGAACCTGGCCTCAACTTGGAAAACCAAGTGTGCCACTGGAAAGATGATGAAATCGCTTGAAAACGATATAAAGATCACCGGAATCGGAGTTACGGTTTGGAAATGGCAAGCAATTCAAATATGGCACCGGTCTGCGATATACAGCAAGTAGCCATCTAAATGCAACAAGATGAACATGCTACAAACTCAAACATGACAACAAAATACATGGCAGGGATCATTCATGATGCTTAACAAAAGATGAACACTGAGCTACGGCCAATTCATCCATTAACAGGTTCAAACAAGCATGGCAAAAATGCATATGGTAAACAGATCTCAGACTTAGTGAAATTAACACTTGTCTGGAATTTCAGATCAGGTAGCACTCTTCGGAGCATGAAAAGTATATGCTACAGGACCTGAACATGGCAAAGTAAAGCATGGCATGGAGCTACTGAAAGAGCTTAACAAAAGTCCCTTAGTGACCTTGAGCCAAAAGGGATCAAAAAATACAATTGCAAGCATGTGAACATGACAAAAACATTATCAGATCACAGACTTGGTGAAAACTGGAGCATGCTGAAACAGATATCAAGTTGGCATGTTAACGAGCTCGATGCACTCACTACAGAGCATGGCTTGACAATCTAAGCATACACCCATCAAGAATACACATTACACAAGCTAGACATGGCAAGAACAATAACATGGCATGCACGGATGAACTACAACATCCTCGGCAAAATCGCTAACAAGTGGACAATCTGCCCAGATTCACGAAATAGCAAAAGTAGAGCTCGATTGACTCAAGCTAGATTGCTCCATAATTGCAAACAAAGACATGGATGGATAGAGCACTACAAGATTAACAAAACATCCTTACTGATCATCGTCAAAAGAGGCACGGATCACTAGGAAAGAACATGAACATATGGCATAATGAGATAGACAGTCCAAGGACTTAGTGGACATGCTAAGTCCTTGAAATCAGCATTAACGAATGCACTACTTTGCAAGCTTGTGCTAGTCACCACACACATCAAAAAAATACATGGGTTGCACCTCTGGAAAGATGGCAAAGCATATAACAAAACACATGTAGAGCTCATGGGCATATCATGCACACAATAATCATGGCAAAAATGACAAATATCTAAATGGAGCAGCAGATCTGACAATTATCTCAAGTAGCACTCTTCTACCAGAATTTCGGGCATCAAGATGCACTCAAATGAAAATGATGCAATGAGATGAAATGATGTACTTCCTGAGACGAACATTTTGATATGCTATATGCATGAATCGGATCTATGGATGCAAAGTTACGACATGATGAAGATGGGCACATGAAACATGGAAATCTCGGGGACTTGGTGAAAAAGTCAACCTCTCCCAGATCTCAGATCTAGGGTTCATGCACGCGAACCGAGGCGTGGACGGAGTTCGCCGGAATAGTGGCAGAGCTCGCCGGAGGAGGAGAGAACGGCGGCGAAGCTCGAGGTCGCCGGATCCGGTTCCGGCCCGACCGGATCCGCGACGAGCGGCGACGGGGGCGGCCCATGGCGCGCGGTCGAGGACGACCGGCGACGAAGGACGTCGGCGGGGCATGGCGCACGGCGGCCGAGTGGCGGTGCCGGCGCGAGGCGCGGTGGCGCATGGCGGCGGCCGGAGCGGCGCAGGAGGCGGCTCGGGCGGCGCGATGTCGAGCGGCTGGCGGCGGCGACCGGGCCCGCGCGGGCCGGATCTGGGCCCCGCGGGCCGCGCGGTGGAGAGGGAGGCGGCCGGCTGAGGTGGCGCTCGCCGGTTGGCCGGGCGCGGCGGCACGGCTGATGTGGCACGACCCGATTGGTCGGAGTGAGGTGGAGGGTGCGGCCGACATTGTCCGGCGCGGTGAGGATTCTTCCGGGCGCGAGGTAGAGGAAGGCTAGGGTTTCATCGCGAAAATTTCGAAGGGGATCACATATATATAGGTAGAGGGAGCTAGGAGAGTCCAAATGAGGTGCGGTTTTCGGCCACGCGATCGTGATCGAACGCTCTAGATGATGGATATAGGTAGAGGGGAGCTAGGAGAGTCCAAATGAGGTGCGGTTTTCGGCCACGCGATCGTGATCGAACGCTCTAGATGATGGAGAGGGTTTTGGTGGGTTTTGGGCCAAATTAGAAGGGTGTTGGGATGCAACACACACGAGGCCTTTTCGGTCCCTCGGTTAACCGTTGGAGCATCAAACAAAGTTCAAATGGTACGGAACTTGACAGGCGGTCTACCGGTAGTAAACCAAGGCCGCTTGGCAAGTCTCGGTCCAATCCGGAAATGTTTAATCCCCACACACGAGAAGAAGGTAGAAATGACCACCGGAGGAGAACGAAGCGCCAGAATGCAAAACGGACAACGGGGAAAATGCTCGAATGCATGAGACGAACACATATGCAAATGAAATGCACATGATGACATGATATGCAATGCATGACATGCAAGCAATGACAAGGCAACAACAACGAATAACTGGACGACACCTGGCACATCGGTCACGGGGCATTACAACACTCCACCACTACGAAAGGATCTCGTCCCGAGATCTACAATGGCACCGGAGGGAAAATAGAAGAGAAAGAGAAGAGGTAAGACTAAGTTGCTTCTTTGACAAACGAGTGAAACCAAATAACCTTGCGAAGCTGTACAGATTCGAGACAAGAATACAACGAAGGTGAACCAACTCGAAAACACTCAGGTTAAAAGGATAAGGACGAAAAGAACACGATCCTGACAAAGCAAGAAGATGGGTTGGAGAGAACAACATCACAATGCCTGCGGAACGAAGAATAGAAGATAGATAATTAAAATAGGAGAAATGAGGAGAAAATGCCAACATCTGCCACAAAAGAGCTTGACAAGGCATCTTTAGGAGAAGGGTCGAACGGAGTTGTTGGAAAAACCACCAACGAAAAGAATAAGGTTGATATGGTCTTATGGAATACATCTCCAATTATGAGGTGACAACCTGCCACTCCCGGAAAAAGAATTGGATTGATAAGAACAAGGAGACGAGAAACTTATTTCACCGGGAGGATAGATGAATAACTTGGGTCATTTATAAACACCAAAGATAGCAACAATCCTTAGGGAAGGCTTAGGTGAAATATAACCCAAGATAGCTCCAATGACGAGATTGATGGATTTAAAATATCCCAATCTTGACAACATGTGAATCATGAAAACATGAACTCAAATTATCAAGAATGACATAATACCACCTCCAATGATACGATAGACAGAAATGCACTCCGGATTACAATATGAAGAAAGCTTGAGCTCCTCTGAAAAGAAAGTTGATGAACGTTACGAGAAGGAATATAAATCCTTGATTAACCATTGTTAGCCTCCCTATCGCGGCCATAGGGTGGTCGATCCGGCTGATTGGTTGTTTTATTTTTCGGCTTTATAGGCTCTAAGGCCTCTTCATCGAATTCGGGCAGCAGCTTGCGCTTTAGATAGCTCTTTGTGTGGCAACTGCTACCGTACTTTTGTTCAGTGTCGAGCACTTTGTTCCATCTAGGGTTCGTGCACGCGAACCGAGGCGCGGACGGAGTTCGCCAGAACAGTGGCAGAGCTCGCCGGAGGAGGAGAGAACGGCGGCGAAGCTCGAGGTCGCCGGATCCGGTCCGGCCCGACCGGATCCGCGACGAGCCGGCGACGGGGGCGGCCCATGGCGCGGCGGTCGAGGACGCCGGCGACGAAGGACGTCGGCGGGGCATGGCGCACGGCGGCCGGAGTGGCGGTGCCGGCGCGAGGCGCGGTGGCGCATGGCGGCGGCCGGAGCAGCGCAGGAGGCGGCTCGGGCGGGCGCGATGTCGAGCGGCTGGCGGCGGCGACCGGGCCCGCGCGGGCCGGATCTGGGCCCCGCGGGCCGCGCACGGTGGAGAGGGAGGCGGCCGGCTGAGGTGGCGCTCGCCGGTTGGCCGGGCGCGGCGGCGCGGCTGATGTGGCACGACCCGATTGGTCGGAGTGAGGTGGAGGGTGCGGCATTGTCCGGCGCGGTGGAGAGGGAGGCGGCCGGCTGAGGTGGCGCTCGCCGGTTGGCCGGGCGCGGCGGCACGGCTGATGTGGCACGACCCGATTGGTCGGAGTGAGGTG
This sequence comes from Triticum urartu, assembly GCF_003073215.2. Classification (NCBI taxonomy): domain Eukaryota; kingdom Viridiplantae; phylum Streptophyta; class Magnoliopsida; order Poales; family Poaceae; genus Triticum; species Triticum urartu. Next base: position 2,286 of record NW_024114614.1, on the reverse strand, counting down.
GAGGGTGCGGCCGACATTGTCCGGCGCGGTGAGGATTTCGTCCGGGCGCGAGGTAGAGGAAGGCTAGGGTTTCATCCGCGAAAATTTCGAAGGGGATCACATATATATAGGTAGAGGGAGCTAGGAGAGTCCAAATGAGGTGCGGTTTTCGGCCACGCGATCGTGATCGAACGCTCTAGATGATGGAGAGGGTTTGGTGGGTTTTGGGCCAAATTAGGGTGTTGGGCTGCAACACACACGAGGCCTGGTCCCTCGGTTAACCGTTGGAATCAAACGAAGAAATGGTACGGAACTTGACAGGCGGTCTAGGAAACCGAATGCAACGGACACATATGAATGCATAGACGCAACACATGCAAGAAAGACAATCGAATAACTGAAGACACCTGGCACATCGTCGGGCGTTACAACACTCCACCACTACGAGAGGATCTCGTCCCGAGATCTAGAATGGCACCGGAGGGAAAACGGAAGAGAAAGAGAAGAGGTAAGACTAAGTTGCTTCTTTGACAAACGAGTGAAACCAAAGAACCTTGCGAGGTTGAACAGATTCGAGACAAGAATACAACGAAGGTGAACCAACTCGAAAACACTCCGGTTAAAAGGATAAGGACGAAAAGAACACGATCCTGACAAAGCAAGAAGATGGGTTGGAGAGAACAACATCACAATGCCTGCGGAACGAAGAATAGAAGATAGATAATTAAAATAGGAGAAATGAGGAGAAAATGCCAACATCTGCCACAAAAGAGCTTGACAAGGCATCTTTAGGAGAAGGGTCGAACGGAGTTGTTGGACAAACCACCAACGAAAAGAATAAGGTTGATATGGTCTTATGGAATACATCTCCAATTATGAGGTGACAACCTGCCACTCCCAGAAAAAGAATTGGATTGATAAGAACAAGGAGACGAGAAACTTATTTCACCGGGAGGATAGATGAATAACTTGGGTCATTTATAAACACCAAAGATAGCAACAATCCTTAGGGAAGGCTTTAGGTGAAATATAACCCAAGATAGCTCCAATGCCGAGATTGATGGATTTAAAATATCCCAATCTTGACGACATGTGAATCATGAAAACATGAACTCAAATTATCAAGAATGACATAATACCACCCCCAATGATACGGTAGACAGAAATGCACTCCAAATGCACTCCGGATTACAATATGAAGAAAGCTTGAGCTCCTCTGAAAAGAAAGTTGATGAACGTTACGAGAAGGAATATAAATCCTTGATTAACCATCATGTAGAACCTTCATGAAGAACTCCGGTAAACAAAAGATAACGAAAAGAGAGAGAAGTTGAAAACACAAGGTGAATCCTTGTAACGATTTAGATGAATCTCCATGGTGATATAATTGAAAGAGGTTGGAACTCCGGGACAAAGATAAGATGAACAATTGAGATCAAGAATTTTCATGAACCTCCGGAATAAGGAATTAATCACTTGGATGAAACGAGAATAAGAATTACATTATGCTTATCCTTCACCAATTAAATTGCTGACAATCAACGGATTTGACATATTACTTATTCCCGTAGAAAAGATTAAGAGAGATATCGCGCCAACTTGAGAAAATCTTGAACGACCCACCGGTAGAATTGAAACAGCGAATAAATTTATATGATAAATGAAGGAAGAAGAATCTTGAGCAAACCACCGTAAGAATTAAAATGAACGAAGAGAAGATAAAGAAAACACTGGGAAGAATTAGCAAATGAATGAAAATGCTCGAGAGAATTTCATGAGAACGTTAGATACATGAGATCGAAGAGATCAAGAACTGATTAGAGGATATTTGATTGATGCACCGGCAAGATAGGAGAATGATAACTGACAGCTGAGAATGAATAAACCTAAATTTGATGGGCTGCAGATAATCAAACTGAGAAGACTCTCGAATTGCTCCGGATAGGTGAAAAGAATTCTCACGATCAAAACAATTATGAGAGGATGGCAACAAGCTAGAATTACGAATCTGAAAGAGAATGGAGCAAGATTGAGAGAAAAAAATCTTCTTCGGATATCAAATGTTGAGAATGTCGACGAGAGACACCACCATGAATTGTTGAGGCACTCCGGAATGAATAATGGGAAGGTTGAGCCAACGATGAAAAGAATTCGACAGATCTTGGAGAAAAACATAAGACTGATGGTAATATATTCTTACGCCAAACTTTGACAAGAAATTTGAGGATATCTCCGGGAAATAAGAAGAGTCGGGTAAGATCCTGGGAATAGACCTGTGGGTTAGGGCCCACTCAAAAGAAAAACCGT